>NC_045160.1:6435490-6470490 GCF_900700415.2 Clupea harengus | reverse complement strand
ACGAGTGTTACAGCCAGGGTTTACCTATGCTAACTTTTGAGCGGTCTTTCATTTAGTGTACATGCCCTTGTTGATCTTAGATTAAGCCAGTAGCATGTCATTGCTGAAGAGGTTGAATTACCATTAGTTCCCTGTATAATTCATTATTTAAATGGTACTACAGGGCTGTGTATTAATGTATATTTTCTGTTTGTACTTTACTTTCACACACACACTCACATACAAACATACACCCACATACAATTGATCCCATTCATATTTGTTAATGCAATACAAAGAGTGAAGAATCAAACTGAATATCCAAGTCTCCATTCTTTTCCATTCTAATCGGATGACCCTCAGTGATTACACATTTCCTATAATACCACTACGTTACCCATGAATCATCGCACACAGGTGTATACCAAACAAGCAACGTATTCCAAGACAACAGCTCGGTCTCATGAAAATGGCCATTGAAAGCGAAAACACAGACGCAGACTCAACGAGTAGGCCTACATCCGATCCACCTTATTATTATGTACGGGATTTTTACACACTGTCTGATAAAGTTTCCGACGCTAAAAATCTCACCTTTCTGTGCAAATTATGTCCTCTTGAAAAATGAGCAATCATAAAAAAAAAAAATGAAAATGAAAATGAACTGAACTGAACTATGAACTAGTTCAGAATTTAAATGGTGAACTATGAACGTGAACGATTCATATTTACTTGTATGAACTGAACTTTGAACTAGTTCATGAGAGGTGTGAACTTGCACAAGACTGTTCGGGTGAAAGCGTTGGTTTCGAGCGGCCTTTCTAAGATGGCATTTATGGTAACGTGTGACGTTGGTACGCTGCAATAACGTTATGCTATCTAACGTATGCTAACGTGCTAATGTCAGACAGTTGGCTGACAGACGACTCGCAAATCACATCAACCATTTTTGCTGGTTACAATAACGGTGTTATTGGATAGTACACTGTCTTTTTCTCTGTAACTTTTGAAAAATCTAAGCGTGAAAACACCGAAAATGTTTTATTTAAATAAAAGACATGGCCGTCAGCCGAGTTTGGTCTGGAGTTTAGCTGCTAAAGTTATCGTCTGTCCTGTCGTTTGAAGCAAAACTTTTAGCTCTGGCATTGGTCTCCAATTATGTATTTTAAATACAGTATTTATCACTTCACTGGATTGGAAGTCCATTTTCCAGGCTCTCGCACGCTCCCTTCATTGAGGCAGAGGTTAGGTTTGCCTCCCCTATGTGCTTTTTCACTGTGGTTTTATGACAGATCAGCAAGACTAAATAGCTTCTTCACATACGTGAAATACATTACATTACCTATTCAATGGATACAAACGACATATAATAAAAGTGTCTACAAATATTTCAGTGATGACAAACAATGAGAAAGCAAAAGGCATGCGCTCAACCCAGTGTGTGAGGGATTGCACAATCTGAGGAGGCGCAGCTCGTCGCTGCCTCACCTCGCGAGTCGCTTTTTCATGATGACTTTTACTTTTCATGAGGCTCTGCCTCCCCTGACCGCACGTCCCTATGTGTATGTAATCTGAAGCACTGACCCGTTTTCTACTGCGGGGCGCTTCACTGCAACTGAACAAACTTACCACTCTCCTACTTCAGTTTGTTTTCAGAATGAGAGAATTTTAAGAGGAGAATGCCATTACTGTGGCTCAACTAGAGACAGGAGCCAGGTGCAAATGGGCCTTGTCCTTACAAGCTAGACTCAAAGAGTAATGTAAAGGGAAAAGAATATGTGTTCCCACTGTCACAGTTTTTCAAGAACACGGAGAAGCTAGGCCATGCCTGATGCAGCCTCTGTTGATTTTCTGTTCCAATAGTTGGCCCAATAGTTGGTTTTGCTTAATACCTAATGGAGATCTGTGACGTAATGTGCTTTGGTGAAGTGGACTGGAGTGGGTGGTCGGGAGGGTGGGTGGTTGGGTTGGCCTGTGCCCGTGCAACATTCAACACAGGAATGTTTATGATTAAACTGTTACCAGAGCACAAAAATGTTTACAACAGCACAAAGTTCTTCATAGATCTAGCCTCATAATTTTGTTGTCAAAGTGCACCAGATTGATGCATTGAACTTTAAAATGTGCAAAATGTTCTTATACTATATATAAAATATATTCCCCGGGGAGCATGCCCCGGACCCTCCTAGGGGTTTCGCATCGTTGTCACCTTTTTCATCCCTGATGAGTTTGCAGCCCTGTAAATAAAACGGCATATGTCGCCAAATATGGCATCGCTTCATTCATCAAGAAGGAGCTATCGTGCAGCGTTAGTGAGAAACCATATGTTGTCATGTTTGACGAAAGTATTTTTGCAGAGTTTACACATTTCACATAATTGATAACAAATTGAAAACTTTAAGTTTTGATTTCCATTGTAGGAGGCAATAAATTGAGTATTCCAAAGAAATTGTGACATTTTTGGGTCAAATTATATTTGTTGAGGTCTTAAAAAGGTCTTAAAAAGCATTACATTTTACTTTTGAAATGGTGCAAGAACCCTGAACAATCAGACACTTAACTTGCGGAAACTTCAGTCTTCACACACAGACACACACACACACACACAGACACACACACACAAACGTATCCTAATAGGAGCATAGAGGATGGCTTTAGGGGATTATGGCTTTAATCTGTCACTTACAGTGCTGCTGTCTCCTTCATTCTCCCCTGTCATTTTCTCTCTTCACCTCTCTCTCTCTCTCCCTCTCTCTCTTTCCTCCTACTCTGCCTCTCTAATCCCTCTCTCCCTCCTCCCACTTCCGCTGCATTGCTGTGCATATCCCTCCTGGCATACACACTTCTTTCTCCTCGCAAGCTGTCATCTTTTATTTCGTTGTTATTTCTTGTTCTTTTTTCTCTTTCAGAGGCTCTTGTTTCTCCGCACCTGTTTGTTTTTGACCTGATTGACTTGACTTGAATCATCCCTGTCTTACCTCTGTCTCTCCTTCCATTATTCTCTCTCTCTCCTCCTCATCCCTGTCTTACCTCCATCTCTCCTTCCCTTATTCTCTCTCTCCTCCTCATCCCTGTCTTACCTCCATCTCTCCTTCCCTTATTCTCTCTCTCCTCCTCATCCCTGTCTTACCTCTGTCTCTCCTTCCCTTATTCTCTCTCTCCTCCTCGTCTCTTTTCTCATGTTTCTTTTGTGTCACATCTCTGTCACACTTGGTCTTGGCACAGGCTCTCTGCCACAATCAGTTCACACACTCATCTCACACTCCTCTCCTCCCTCCTGCTATTATCTCTTTGTCTTCTCTCTCTTTTTCTTTCTCTCTCTGTCCCTGTATTCCTTTCTTCTTGTCATTGTGATCTTCCTCAGTGCCGATCTGCATCTGCTGCAGGTGCGCACACAGACACACACACAAATACACACACACAGACGAGCACAGCTGTGGAGCTGAGGGTCCATGTGTGGTGGAGAGGCAGCCCCACACTGAAGGGTCCTTTAGATGGTGGAGCACAGGTGGGGCCCCACAACAGGATACCAGCAGCACAACACTCACACACACCTTGGGGGGGTGCTGCCATCTGCGCGTATCCTTCCTCTCTCTCTCTCTCTCTCTCTCTCTCTCTCTCTCTTTGACTTCATCACAATGCCTGTGTTTCCCCCTCTGTGACTCATTCTCTCTCAAATTCAGATTTGTTGGCGTTCTCATCATAACAAAAATGACATCTTTATTGCCAAAGTATTCTGTGAAGTGTTGGGAAGTGATGAACAATGGGTACTAATCTCTCACACTCTCTCTCTATCTGTCTCTCAATTCAATTAGATTTCAATTTTACTTCAATTTAATATTCGTTGACATGTCTGGGCAGTTTTCCATATTGCTGAAGCAGTCTACAAAAACATTCATTGTATCACAAATGAGTAATAAAAAAGGATAAATAAAACTAATATAGAACAAATAAAAGGATAAAACAAACCAACTCTCTCTATTTCTCTCAATTTCAATTTGAATTAGCATAACTGTGCTTCGTGCAGTATTGCTGAAGCAGTCTGCAAAAACAATCTCCATATGTAAAGTAAGTCAGAAAAATGACTTGGATGGATACAGCAAAAGGATGAAAGAGTCTCTCTCCCCGTCTCTGTCTCTCTCTCTGTCTGTCTCTCTCTCTGTCTCTCTCTCTCTCTCTCTCTGTCTGTCTGCAGGTGTGTTTTAACCCTCAGGGCAGCCGTGTGTTGACAGCGAGTGTGGATAAGACGGCACGCCTGTGGGACGTTCAGTCAGGTGTGTGTGTCCAGGTGCTGATGGGACACACTGACGAGATCTTCTCCTGTGCCTTCAACTACGAAGGAGATGCCATTATCACAGGTGCCTGCACACACACACGCGCACACACGCACATACACACACGCACGCATACACACACACACACACACACACACACACACGTACATACACATAACAAACATACCCTAAATTGTCACTTTATATGCATATAAACAAGCACATACCCAATTAAAATAATCTATAAAATGTGACCTTTACCTTTAATGTGCTTGCAAATGATTAGGAGAACATGATGTGTGGTGTATGACTTTATTCTTTATTATCAGTGTTCCCCTCACACACACACACACACACACACACACACACACACACACACACACACACACACGGGTACAGATCGGTAGGTGTAAGGGCTCATCCACCTTCTGTAGTTCCACCTGCTCCTGTCTGTGTGCTCTGCAGGAAGCAAGGACAACACCTGCAGGATCTGGCGCTGAACCGGATGGCACAGGGAAGAGGACAGCAGTCACACACACACACACACGCACACACACACACACACACACACAATAACACACACACACACACACACACGCTTACACACACACACACACACACGCTTACACACACACACGCGCACACACACACACACACACACAATAACACACACACACACACACACACACTCACACACTAACATCCTACACAGCATGACATGCGTGTATGCCAACAAATGGACATTTACATCCTGTACATTGCACATCATGTACATACAGTAAACTGGTTCAAACTACACACACACACACACACACACACACACACAAACTGCAAACATGCAGACACACATAGTCGAGGACGGAACTGCCTTCGTTGTGCGGTGGAACATGCAGTTAATGTACACGGTAACAACACTCACGTGTATTTTGCAGTGTACTGCAATCTGAGTGTTTAGTTGAAGAATACTGCATAGCAAGCGTGCGTTGCATTCCAGTAGTGTTTGTATTGAAGTGTGATTGCTTCTCTATGGTGGGTCTGTATGATTTTGCTCTTCTGTGCCTTATAGAATATTGCTTCGGTGAGTGTGAAGCTTTAATATGCATTACAGTGACTATACTTCATGGTGTATAGCAGAACAGCCCATGCAGCTCTCTTGCCTTCATGTGTGTGTGTGTGTGTGTGTGTGTGTGTGTGTGTGTTGCTGTTCCACTGTATCCTGAGTATAATGCGTCTGTAAATCCTACAGTATGACCTGAATAGCGAGTAGCATGTGATTTGTACTACACCTACACCTAATGACTATGAGGGTTTGAGTGAGTGTGATGCTGTGATGTCCTCAGCCTATAGTGCTCTGCAGTGGAGGAGACACCATGCCCAGGAGCACTCAAGACATTTCCTTCACAGCTCCCTCCATAACACTCAGCTCTTTACACACACACACACACACACACTCACACACACACACACACACACACACACACACACACACACACACACACACACACACACACACACACACACACACACACACACACACACACACACACACACGGAGCGAGCTCACCTGTTGTGTGACCTCATTGTTACTTGTCAAGGGGAACCACCTGCACTTAACCCTCCCAGAAGTGCAGGGGGAGGGGGGGGGACCTGTTCAGGTGCCTCCTGTGACTCATTGTTCCAGCCCAGTAATGCGTCATTCGCCTTGTCCAGGTTATGACAAAATATGAATCCGCTTTCACAATGCATCACTTTGACATTCTACCATTCTGTTGAATCCTGCAAATACAGATCTGTAGCTCTTGAAATCTTTGCTGGTGTCTTTTTATCTTGTTATGTGAGCCTGTTATGACACACACACACACACACGTGCATTAGACAAATGAATTAGCTAAGCGTGTGAAATGTGACGCCAGGTTGTTTCTCCAGTCCAGTTGAGTTGTATCTGAATGCAGTTTGCAAGTCCAGTCCTGTGTGTATTCAGCGCTCTACTCTGTGTGTTTGTATTGATCTCTACAAAAACAGATCTGTCCCTCTTAAACTCTTGTCAGATAGGTCTTTTTTGATGTACTTTTGTCTTGATATTGCTGTTTGATCTGATCTTTGCTTCTGGATCCAATCTGGCCCATTGTCCTGTTCCTCACCACTCACTCCGACCACCCAACACCCAGAGCATGAAGTACAGATTCAGGAAGCATCCTTTAACTAACCTCAGGGTTTCACTAACCCCATGGCTGTGATCCTGTATCTAACCTCAGGGTTTCACTAACCTCATGGCTGGCGTAAAGATGCAGATCCAGGCTGGGTGGCACAGATGTCTAGTGTGAGTCATCACTGCCCGCCATGATTAGGACATTTGTTTTTGCTATAAGTACATTCAGCAGAGGTATGATTCAGGCGTCAAAGGTTTGGAGTAACTAACTGCTGTGTTTGTGTTATAAATGAAACCGCATTCACACACCACTTCTCTCACATCAGTCCAATTTATTGATCTGGAAAGATAAATACATTCAATACAACAGTAACAGTTTGGGCGGCTATGTGCGTGCGTGTGTGTGTGTGTGTGTGTGTGTGTGTGTGTGTTGTTGTTTGTGTGCTTTGTCTGCTGATATACAACACAAACATCACGATTACTCAGTGTGAAAACCTCACAAAACCGAGCCACGTACAAATTAACATTAAAGACGCTCTACTACGCTCTATGTCCTTTGTGTCTCATGACGTCTTTCTACCTGTCTGTCTGAACAAGAGATCTCTACTGCCTCCTGTCTGTCTGTCTGTCTGTCTGTCTGTCTGTCTGTCTGTCTGTGGTGTTTAAAAAACCAAGCCGTGCTGCTCCTCAGAGGTAGGCCGGGGAGAAAGGTGTGCCTTCTAGATCTGAATCTACACTATGTACAGCTATTAGAAAATAAAGCATCTCAGCTCACACTTTACTCCAGCGCAGGCCATCACAAAAAGAATCCAAACTAAAGAAAAGAGAAGAAAAAAAAAACAGGAACAGCACAAGAGCAGGACGACGTGTTGGTGTATGTAAACAGCAACTAAGGAATGATGTGAGGGTGGATATTGGGAGAGAGAGGGGGGGGGGGGGGGGGGGGGGGGGGGCATTGTCGATGGGGAAGGGAGGTAGGAAACAGTAGGGAAAAGAATCTATATACCCTAGTAAGCCTACACCTCTGGATCAAATACTTCCAGGGCCCCCTCCACAGCAGAGCAGAGGGCTGATGTCATGCTGGTCTGTCTCTCCACATGCGGAGAGTGGAAAGCTTAACACAAAACAAGTTGAAATACTTCTGGAGTAAGCGCTGGAGGTGACGTCCACGTGCCAGAGTTCAGCTGGCACGCGGCAAGGTGGTTTTTAATGGTGTGCCACCCTCAAGGCATACCGCTCTCTGACCGTTCCCCCTGTGGTGTCTGATGATGGAGAGGTCAGGGTGATTCTTTTTAAAGGGACAGCGTCCTCCTGTCACCTCTGTCCAGACACAGGAAACGAGGAAGGTGCGCCAGGCAACGGGGTCGGTTGAGTCAGAAGATGGGGCCGGTGGCACCACAGAGGACACAGACGGTGGTGATGATGGCCATATTGAATGGTGCCTAACAGGCGCGTTTAGCCCAGTACTCTGCTGGATAAAACATCCATTTCTTCTCTCCTCACTGATTTCTGAAATACAACCGAGTGTCCTGGAGGGGCTTGCTGTTCTGGACCGGGGGGGGGGGGGGGGGGGGGGGGGGGGGTGGGGGGTTTGCAGGTCTGTGGAGCGAAGTGGCTGTCTGGTGTAGTTGTTTGGCAAATGGGTCGATTTTATGGTTGGAATGGTGATTTAAGACAGTGTGGAATGTTAAGGGGCTAGACCAGAGTTTGGAATGGTGGTGTGGAGAGAGGGGTGGTGAACAACAGAGTGTGTGTGTGTGTTGGGTGGTTGGGAGTGAGGATTGTAACATGTCTGTAGATGAGATGAGTAGATGTGGCTCTAGCGTGTCTCCAGCAGCCAGTCGAACAGACCTACAGGGGGCGCTGTGTCCTGCTGGGCCTCCAGCAGCTGGCAATACTGCACCACTGCACCAAACAGATCGCCTACACGCCAGGACCTGTGGCTAACTAGCTGCACCACGCGCTGGAACTGAGGAAAACACACAAACACACACATGTACATATACAATTAGAGGGTGTCACATACACATACACACATAATCAGTTAGGCTCTCTCTCTCTCTCTCTCTTTCTCTCTCTAAGTCTAATCTTAATGAAACCTTATACTAACCAAATCAGTTCTGTTTCATTAAGCTTTCCATTGCCCCTTGGGGGACATCTGTACTAGATTCAGGTCAAGACAATATTCATAAGTATACATAAAGGAAGTCATAACATGCTCAGAGATCAGACCCATGAAGATAAATTCCCCCATGTGACCAAAAACACATTGAATTACAATATAATTATCCATGTGAGTCTCACTTTTTCATCTTTAGTCTTTTTTTTTTAAACTAAATGTATTCATTCATGGTACTTTGATCACAAAGTTTTAATTGTTTCTTTGATCTGCTATTTGCTTACAATGTACCCCTCTTGCGAGTTCCCTTTGTTAAAAGCTTCTGCCAAATGACTAAATGTGTCTTTTACAGTACATGTGAATGTAATTGTGTTAGCAAAAAAACATTGTTATTATATGAAAAGGTTTTTCACAATTCATTTTCACAAAATAATTGGAAGTGAGTATTCTGCCTGACCACACTACACAGTCTAGACGTCCTAAGTGCCTAGTGTACCATGTGAATGTTGCATTAGAAGGAAGTACTCTGTACTCTCTCCTTCCTTAGGGCCCTGTGCTGTACCTTGTGGATGTTGTATTAGAAGGGAGCAGGCTACTCTGCCTAACCAGGTGGAGTCTACACAGCCCCAGACTACGGTGCTGTACCTTGTGGATGTTGTGCTGCTGGGACCTCCTGAAGTGCAGAGTGGGAGCGCCCAGCTCTGATGCCGCCATCCACTGGAGCGTGGCACGTAGCTCCACGTCCACACTATCTACTTCCAGGTCAAAGTTCAACACCAGGAGCTCCCGAGAGCTGCCACTGCTCGCATAGGTGCTGGAGGGGCTTTCTGCACAGGGCAGAGACATGAAACACATAAATTACACATACACACACATACATACACACACAAATACATACCCTCTTCTCAAAACCAAGGACACTATTTGTAGAGTCTGTATAAGTAATGGAAACATTCCTAGTATGGTTTTATCTGTCTGGATAGAACACTCTTAGCTGGGGGATGCATTACTGAGAGAATGTGAGGAAAGGAAGGATATTTTAGAGCTTACCCAAATATAAAACTATTGAGGGATTAAATTCTCTCTCTCTCTTTCTCTTTCTTTCTCTCTCTCTTTCTTATTCTCGTTATCTGGTAATTAGCTGCCATAGTGCCTTTTTCATTCTTTGCTGAACTCAACTCTCACACTCTTTTTTTCAACTTCACACCTCCCACTATACTTTCTTATTCACTCGAATTCCCTCTCTCTTTCCCTCATCTCCCTTCTTCTTCACTCTTTTACTCTATTTTTCAAACTGTGGGCTGACCGCTGACGGCACAGAGCCACTGGCAGAGGTGTTGATGCCAATGTGCTCCCGCTTCTGATAAATGACTCATTTATGAAGTGTGAAACAGTGGGTAATTCTGACCGCTTCATCACTCTCTCTCTCTCTCTCTCTCTCTCTCTCTCTCTCTCTCTCTCTCTCTCTCTCTCTCTGATTTTTTCTATTCCTCTTTCTTTGTCTGTCATCTCTCCACTCTCTCTCTCTCTAGGGCACTGCGACAGTGGAGGCAGAGCAGGCGACTGCCTTGGGCCCCCGAGGACAGCTGATTACATTAGTCAACGACAATTCCTGAGAACCCTTGACATCTATGATTCCGTACAGGAGACTTCAAGTCCAGAAAAACCCCTACGGATTCCCCATACCATTAGCTTGCTATCATACTATTTTAAACGAAAGCACAGGCGATAGGAGGGGAAGAAGAAACACAAAACAGTGGTTATAGTGAGAATCTGTCATGTTGTCTTAAGAAGGTATGGCAACGGCTTAATTTGTCCCTGCAGATAAATGGGTCGTCAATTCTAACAACAACTAGCAAGCCAGTAACTTCATAATGAGTGAATTTAACTATTTAACTAACTTGGTGTTTTGTAAGGAGTTTGCAATTACATTCGGGCTACTACAGTTATTTCCTACACGGCCGTCTGCTTTTCATACCTGTTTTTAATGCATATATTGTATGGTATTGTATGTAATATGGATGTTATGGTCTGACGCTATACACAGCTTTAGCATAAGCTAGGATGTAGCCAAGGGTGTGGATTAAGAATTTCATAAAGATCTTAAAAATGGGCCTATTGGTGGGTGTGAACTGTGCTGTATCGTTCTCTCCAAACCATCGAAGCACACCAAATACAACGATGCTCTTCTCTCTGAGGGAGATTTGCTTAAGTGTCTTTTTGCATCCCAATAAGTAGGCCTACATGTCTCCACAGATAGGCCTACTAAAGAGGTTAAGATGATAGTGATTTGCCTTCCAAAATATCTTATTCTGCATAACGTGTCCGCACACACATATTTTTAATTATTACAATTAATATATAATTATTTATTTGTAGCAGTTCCTTCACTTTCCACCTTTTGCTCTGCTCATGACGTATACATAAACAAACATGGCAGTCACTACATCAAGTAAAGTATGCACTTTATTCTGTACTTTTAAAAATAAAAGGTTTGCTTGAATGGATACCCTTTGTAGATGTGTAGAAGGTGGGGGCAGGGGGTAGGGGGTCCATGCTCAGACTCTTACTTTGGGCCCCCAGAGGCCCTAGAAACTGCATAGGCACCGCACTGCTGCTACAGTCTATTGGGTGGGACACGTCTGCCATGTTGGTCAGGGCAAAACTGACCAATGCAAATCAATGCAAGTGAGTGGGGAGCTGAAACTTAAACAGTCACTTTCTAAAGTTTCTTTACACCCATTGAAGTAAACAGACACAGGTCTATCTCTGTAGTGATTCTATCCATGATGTCAGACACTTTACATTACTGAGTCTGAGTCTGTCAGTGGCCAAAACAAGCGGTTTTTACTTTGACGCAGATGCTTGCCCCATGGGATTACATTCTATAGCCGTTTCACAGTTGCCAGTTGTAGTATTCTAACTCAATACTGGACCGATTTTGATCGCTTATTGTCCATAGTAAATGTTTGGACCGTAAAAATCGGGCCCAGGTTGAAAAATCCAGAAGATTTCATTTCAGTACTGAATGATACACCATTTCCTCATTGGTATCTCTCAGTGTTGCCTCTGTTGCTCTAGTCACATAGCCCTGTGCAGTGCTTAGCTACGCCAGGCATACTACAGGCACAGATATCATGCACAGACAAAACATCACACTTCTTTGGTAGAGAATTAACATAACTTAACTCATAACTGAAGAGCACATTTACATGGGGCCTCACAAGCACAACACCCACAGTGAGTTTTCCCAACACCCTTGAATCTTCGCTTCGTTTAAGATGTTAATTTATGTCTGAGATGGTGTTAAGGGTTTTGATCAGTGTCAGTGGCTTATCATCGGTGAGGATGCAGAGACAGCAATTAGGCAGGGCTCTCAATTCTCCCTGTTTTCACAGAGGCTGGTGAATACCATTTCTAGAGGTGACACCTATTAGGTCACTGGTGTGTGTGTGTGTGTGTGTGTGTGTGTGTGTGTGTGTGTATATGTGTGTGTGTGTGTGTGTGTGTGTGTGTGTGTGTGTGTGTGTGTTTGGTCACTCACCTTCAAGACTCTCCTTCAAAGCATCTTTCTTCTCAGATTCGTCACTGAAGCAGAGAGGTGAGGCAAAGAGGAGAAACCAAAAGAGAAGTGTGGGGGGGGGGGGGGGTAAGAGAAGGACACAATGAATGATTCATTCTACCTTTCATCTGACATTTCAGATTTCGCTTTTTTCCTCTACTTGCTCTGCGTAAAGGGGCCATATGTAAGCTTGACGGGATGTCGGCTAGCGAGGTACATTATTTCATCCTCCCCACCCTAAGCAGATTGGGGGCAGTGTATTAATACATTTGTAGTAACCATTGACCATTAATGTTAACTGATGGGATTGCTACTGAACGTTCGATTTCTCCACAAATAAACAACCACTAACTGTCATTATTTTACCCTCTGAAAAGGGATTTTAGGCGTTAAAAACACCATTCCTGAAAGTGTGGTATTGCCCGTGACGGCACTCTTGCTTTGCCTTGCTGTTTTCGCTACGGTGACTCAGTAGCACCTCTTGAGGTACAACGTGGTAAGTTATTATGAAAGGCCGGAGTGGCTTGCTAACTTTAGGAGATATCTATATTGTAGCTGCGTTTTTGACATTATGTCAAAATGCTTATTTCTTCAACTTCTGTTGCTATTTGTAGGTCATTTTTGAATTTTTTTAACAGAAATTCTTACAAAATGACCATATGCAATTAAAATCACTCTGAGGATGTTCTAAAACGAGTTACCTATAAAAGCATGCATCAAAGCCTGCATTCCGTTGTTTATATGATTCACATTAAAGTTAGTAACTTGTTTGATGGCCCAGTAGAATACACAAGGGATCTTGAGCACCAGGTAGGGCATCAATAATCTAATGAGTGACATACTCATACTCAAGGATAAATAACACAAATTAGAATATACAGTATATCTTTATGATATATCACAGAATAGAGCAGGGTTGGAGAGTATATGAAACAATGTCTTGTCCACTCATTGGCTGTGTGTTGTCAGTCTGTTTTTGACATCTGGTCTTTAGATTAAGCCTACCTGATTCTCTGAGATGATGGTCTTTAGATTAAGCCTACCTGATTCTCTGAGATGATGGTCTTTAGATTAAGCCTACCTGATTCTCTGAGATGATGGTCTTTAGATTAAGCCTACCTGATTCTCTGAGACGATGGTCTTTAGATTAAGCCTACCTGATTCTCTGAGATGATGTCTCCTGGAACCCCTCCAAGTCCACCAGTCCCAAGCTAGATGTACTGCTGGTCCCATTCCTGTTGGGGCACAAGTTGAAGACCACACACACACGCACACACACACACACACACACACGCACGCACGCACGCACGCACGCACGCACACACACACACACACACACACACACACACACACACACACAGTTTAGCCTTTTGGAGTAATTTAATCTATCATTTAATCTCATTTTAAGAGGATGAAAAAAAAAACCCGAGAGAGCAAGAGAGATATATAGAGTGAAAGAGAGAAAGAGCAATGATGCTGAGCGGTGTTTATTAGCTGGTGAATATCACACACAGAAGCTTAGCCAGGGCTGAGGCAGGCACCGCCACCCTGGCATGGGCGGGGGGAAGGCCAAGAAGGCAAGCAGGTGGAACAGTCACTCCCATGGATTGGAGGAGAGAGGTCACACATGGTCAAGGGTTCAGCTTCACTCACAATAGCACTGAACACTAACACGCATGGACACACACACACACAAACACATATACACGTACACACACACACCCACACATAAACATATATGGTTGTCTCTGCCCTTCACGCATAGACAGCCTTTGCGTACACTCACTGTGCACATTTGTATTTGTATGTGTGTGTGTGTGTGTGTCTGAGTGTTTTGATCTTCCAGCCATATCGAGTTTGCCAGATACTGCTTTGATTCTCAGAGTATGAGCTCTAATCAAATCTCTCCTCACAAAGCACCACCCCAGGCTGTGTGTGAGTGTGTTATGCATGTGTGCCTATGTGTTGATGAGAATGTGTGTGTGTGTGTATCTATTATTTACTATTTGTACTATTTGTGTGAGTGTGAGTATATATATGTGTGTGTGTATCTGTGTGGTCATGTGTGCTATGTATTTCTCTGTATTACGCTGAAGCTAATGTAATGTGATGAGAGTGTTTAAAGAAGCAGTCTGAGGTTGTGACTGCTGTCCTGTCCACTTATGGGAGGCTGGGATGCATCTTTAGCCCACAAGGCATTCTGGGTAAGAGGGATAACAGGGTTATTTCTGAACGCTACACAATAAGAACTCCCTCCCATGTTTAGCCTCAAACTGTAGCCTGCTTACCAGGATAACTCCTGGGTGGTCCTCTCTGGCTCACAAAACAAAAACACACAGACACACACAGACACACACAGATACACATACACCCAAACACAGACTGAGGTCAGTTTATTTGGGCTCTACCTGCAAGAAAGATCAATTTCTTGTCACAACACATCACAGTTTAGTGAGGGCATTAGCATCTGCGTTAGCGTTCAGATGTTAGCATGGCGGTGGGGATGGAGCGGCATTTAGTGGTTGGCATTTAGGAAAACTGCATGATGGGATACTGGCAGGTTTGACGAGCGGACAGGCGTTGTTTTGAGACCACTGACCCCTCACTCAGGTGGATAAAGCTACTGGTCTCCTCCTGTGGGTCGTCGTCGGGGGCAACGACCTGTGCCCAGCTGCCTGATCCGCTGTCCTCGCTGCTGTTACTGAAAGACCGGTGCTGTGGCGGCCCACTTTCACCCGACGGTGGCGGCGGCTGTGCCGCAATCGGCTTGTCCCTGTCGCTGCCGGAGTGTTGAGGAAGGGACACCGTCACCAACACAGATCTAGACCAGTCCTCCACAATCCCACAATTCTTTGCTATCTGTTATACTGGTATTTTCTGGAGGTGTTGTGTATTGTTTAATTTTCAACAGAGTTGACTGGCCAGGATTAATGTTTGAAGGGGATGGTTTTCACATGTGGGTTTCACATTGATAGAAACGACACACAACAGAACAAACACACAATACAGGACTGTAGACAGACACAAATTGTGTTTCACATACCTCATATGTGTGTGCAGTGTTTCAGCGTTCTGGCATAACATTGTGTTTATAATCATACAACTTTCATTGAGCCTTAAAGTCTGAATTCCAGTGCACAGCCTGATTATCACTGTTTTGAACTCTGAGCATATGTGTGTCACTTGAACAGATCAACCGATGTGTCCAAACAGATGAGAAAGACACCTGGGGAACTACAGGTTCTGACGAGCAGTCACCCTTAGTCGTCACCCTTAGTCGAAACCGGGGGGGGTGTATTTCAAGGAGCTCTCATCTCATTATGTGTCTCTCTTCCAGGGTGTTCATCTTCAGTTCCAAACATATCAAAAAATGTCAAGCACCTCATCAAGAGTTCCTTCCATCCCCTATTCAAAGTCACATTACTCTAATGTATACGTCTAAGTGTGAGTTTGTGTGTGTGTGTGTGTGTGTGTGTGTGTGTGTGTTGCTGTGTGTGTGTTGCTGTGTGTGCACTGATGTCTGCCTAAAGGTCAACCGAATGTCATCCTATCGCTCATGCCCGCTTGTCCTTGTCCATTCCACCTATGGTCCTGTCAGCAGTGCGAGACGGCTAAAAGTCACTGAGTCTGAGGCAAGCTTCATTATGTGTGTGTGTGTGTGTGTGTGTGTGTGTGTGTGTGTGTGTGTGTGTGTGTGTGTGTGTGTGTGTGTGTGTGTCTGTCTGTGTGTGTGTGTGTGTGTGTGTGTGTGTATGTCTGAAAGGGACAAGAGTGGGGCCTAAAAAGCATCTTTAAAGATCAAAGGCATGTCTCTCCTCGAGTGAGCTCAAAGGCCTCTGGGTGATCCCTTAGAGCGAAGGAGCCATGTGTGTTCTTCAGCAAGACCCCCACAGCCCTCGCCCTCCCCCATCACTCGCTTCTTCTCTCTTTTGCTCTCTACTCTTCTTCTGCTTCAGTCGAAATCTACCCTTTTTAATTCGCTCTCTGAGCCCTCTTTCTTCTGCAATCTCTCTCTCTCTCTCTCTCTCTCTCTCTCTCTCTCAAGTAGATGAAAAACGTGTGATCTGAAGTCTGGTCCTCGTGCTTTGTGCACCCACCCCTGATAAGGGAGGTGTGTGTGTGCAGATTTGTATGTGTGTGTGTGCAGAGGACAAGTGAGATGACTCGATCCTCACAAATCAGAAGAGTGTGTGTTCATGTATGTGTGTGAGTCAGAGAGAGGGAGAGAGGGAGAGAGAGAGAGAGAGAGAGAGAGAGGGAAACTGTAATATTACGCATTAAGACGAGGTACACCAGACTTCACATGCAATTTATATACTAAGGGAAACGTGACGCCTTGCTAGATCATACATATGTATTCAAGAGGGCTGCATATATAACGGGAGAAGATACAGACAGTATGGCTGATAACATACTTAGGCAATTACAGTTCAGGCGGTTAACAAAAGGTCGATTTTGAGGGGAAATCATTGTACCTCATTAGGGAAAGTGTACTCCAGTGTAACAGTACAAAACTATAGTACTGAATGTACGGTACATTCTCAGAGGAAACGTCCTCAAGTTATGACCAACACAGTACCACTGACAGTAAAATGGACATTCTGCAAAGAACTCCACAATTATGCATTTTGTTTTCATTGGATGAAATCACTAATATAAAATCATTGGCCTATAGCTGGTTGCACTTATTTGTGCCTTTCCACATCTTATTTGTATTTAAATAGTGTTAAAATAAGCGTTAAAAATAGAAAACCTGATTTGATTGTTCATACAAAACATTGCAGTGACATTATTTGTGAAAACATATTCTCATTTGTGTCAGTGACATTACTTCTATGTCCTAAATGTATACGTTTCCTTTCCCTCTCTGAGCTTGTTGGCAAATCTCTAATGCATTTCAACACTGCACCTGTGTTAATCACATCATCTAGCTTTAAATCAGACACTATTTCAACACTGCACCTGTGTTAATCACATCATCTAGCTTTAAATCAGACACTATTTCAACACTGCACCTGTGTTAATCACATCATCTAGCTTTAAATCAGACACTATTTCAACACTGCACCTGTGTTAATCACATCATCTAGCTTTAAATCAGACACTATTTCAACACTGCACCTGTGTTAATCACATCATCTAGCTTTAAATCAGACACTATTTCAACACTGCACCTGTGTTAATCACATCATCTAGCTTTAAATCAGACACTATTTCAACACTGCACCTGTGTTAATCACATCATCTAGCTTTAAATCAGACACTATTTCAACACTGCACCTGTGTTAATCACATCATCTAGCTTTAAATCAGACACTATTTCAACACTGCACCTGTGTTAATCACATCATCTAGCTTTAAATCAGACACTATTTCAACACTGATCCTGTGTTCATCTCATCATCTAGCTTTAAATCAGACACTATTTCAACACTGCACCTGTGTTAATCACATCATCTAGCTTTAAATCAGACACTATTTCAACACTGCACCTGTGTTAATCACATCATCTAGCTTTAAATCAGACACTATTTCAACACTGATCCTGTGTTCATCTCATCATCTAGCTTTAAATCAGACACTATTTCAACACTGCACCTGTGTTAATCACATCATCTAGCTTTAAATCAGACACAATTTCAACACTGGTTGCCACAGCAGGTTGTGGTCTCATCAAGTTTCAATTTGCACTGCACCCAAACAAACATACACACATCTGGTCAACTGTCTGTATACCTGTGTGTGGGTACTCGCGTGTTGGTGTGTGTGTGTGTGTGGGGGGGGGGGGGGGGGGGGTGTGTGGGTACTCGCGTGTTGGTGTGTGTGTGTGTGTGTGTGTGTGTGTGTGTGTGAAGCATATGCATATCGAGTAGCAGACAGTAGCCGTCACCTTGTCCTGCAGGATGGTGTTCTCTCTCTGCCCCTCTGTGCTCCCACCTGGGCGGGCCTCTCTGATGGCCCCTCCCCTGACTCCTCCTTCTGGTCCGGCTCAATGTGGATGAGTGGCACTTCTCTGGCCGATCCCCTCGTCTGCGCCCCTCCCTCCGTGCTGTCCTGCTGCTCCAAGCTCGGCCGGTTCTTGCCCCCCACGGGCCGCGAATGCTTAAAACCCCGCCGCCTCTCCCCGACAGGAAGTGGATGCTGCCGACCAGTGACCACTTCCTGTTGCTGCTGTGGCTGTCCGCTTGCGCCCAGTGCTGCGGACCTCCCCCCCTCTACAATGTCTGCGGCCAGGCGGCTGGCATAGTTACACACTCCCGGCTGCGTTGTTGTTGTTGTTGTCGTTGTAGTCACCATCTCCAAGGAGACCTCACAGGGGTCGCAGGAGTCATCGGTGGGGTTGGCGATGATCTTGTTCTTGCGCATGAGCGACTCGATTGAGCTGGACCAGGTGTCGTGGATGAGCATGTCGGTGGCGCGGTCCGTCTGGCCCAGCCGGTAAAGGCACGAGTCCGACTTGCAGAGGCCTGCTGCCGAGGCGTTTTGCGCCGGCCGCACGCTCAGCCCGCCCACGTCTCCCACTCCGCCACCGGTGCTGCCGCGCGAGCCCCGCGCAAACCCGTCAAAGGAGTTGGCCTTGATCGGTGCCGTGACGCTGAGCCGCGAGTCTGACGAGCGCCGGTCGGGCACGGAGGACTGCCGTATGCAGAAGGGGCTCCTGGCCGACGGCGACGGCGGCAGCAGGCTGTTGCTCCACTCCTTGGCTCGGCTCAGTCCGCTCACGCTGCCGCAACCGTAGCCGCCCCCGAAGTGCAGCAGCTCGGGACGGCCGTCCCGGTCCATGTTGCGCAGCATGTAGCGGTAGAACTCCTCAGTGATGCTCTCGGTGCTGGACTGCTTGGACAGGCAGCAGGAGGACGAGCGCAGGCTCAGGTGTCCATTGCGGCGCCCCCCGGTGGCGGCCTGTTGCACGGCGGCCTGCAGGATGTTGCTGGCGCTCTTGCCGGCGTAGTAGTCCAGCAGCAGGTCGAAGCCACGGCCCTCCGCCTCCATCTGGCCCACGATGAAGCTGGAGAACTCGTCGGAGATGCTCTCGCAGCTCGACTGCTTGGACACCGAGCTGCCGTGGCTCAGGTCAGGGCCCAGACGACTGCCAGGGCCCAGAGTGACGCCACCGCCGCCACGGCCCCCGTTCAGGCCCGAGGGCTCCTCCTCGGGGATGCTCTCACAGCTGGCTGCCTTCCCCCGGGCGCTCCAGCGCTCGCACTGCAGCCGCCCGCGCGGGGAGGACGGGCAGGGGGAGGAGGTGGCGGAGGGAGGACCCTGCTGTTTGGAGGTGGAGGTGGCAGATGTCGAGGAGGTGTCCACTATGCTCAGCTCGGGGCAATTGAGAATGCGTGCGGTCACCTCAGAGGCGAACAGGGCAAAGGGGTCGCTGATGCCGTTGGTGTTGTTGCTACTGCCGTTGAGGTGGTTGCCATGGTAATGGCCGTTGCCGCCACTTCCGACAGGCTCCAGGTCCAGGTTGATGGTCTCGTCCACCACGCGGTTCACCAGCCGCTCCATGAGCTCGGGCTGCTCCTCAGTCTTGCGCTTGATCTCACTGAGCCGTGGCGGGCGGTGCTTCTTGCGGAGCCCTCCGGCGGCAGCTGAGCAACAGGCAGGCAGCAGGCAGGACGACTCCAGCCCCGCCCCTCCAGCTATTGCCCCGCCCATAGCCCCCGCCCCCTTCAGAGCACAGAACCATGGCTGTTTGCCGCTCGAGTTTTCCAGGCAGATGGCGGCCAGCTCCGTCGCCATGGAGACCACCGTGGTGGCCAGGTCCTCGGCGAAGCAGGTGATGGGCGCGCGTGTGTCGCCCAGCGAGTGCTGCGGGCTCAGGGCGTAGGGCTTGACCTCCTGAACCCTGCCCCTGATCTGGTCGTGGAGCGGTGAGCCTTCCAGAGACGGCAGCCAGGTCTCCACGCTGCACTCCCTCTCCCTCTCTTTTCTCCCCCAACCTCTGTCTGCCCCGCCCTCCTGCTCCGTTGCCATGGAAATGGCATACTCCCCATCGCTGCTGGGTTTGCGGGTGCGCTGAGGTGACCCTACCAGCCCCATGACTCCTCCTCCTCCTCTTCCTCCTCTGTCTCGGGCCTGTGAGCGCCTGTCTCCATCACCTCCTCTGCGTGTGTAGTCGCCGCTGCCCCTCTTGCTGCCTCGGCGCGAGATGTGGCTGAGGCGGCGCACGGTCAACTGGAGCACGTCGAACAGGACCCCCTCGGTGCTCTCGCGCAGCTGCCCCTCCCAGTCGGACCCCCCCGCGTCCTTCTCCCGCCCCTCCAGCTCGCGCTGCTTCTCCGCCTTCTCCAGCACGTGCGCCAGCACACTCTCTGCCACGTCACGCACAAACTCATCCTCCTCCTCCACATACTCCTGTTCCTCGCCTTCAACCTCCTCTTCGGCCTCCCCCCCGCCGTCCTCCTGCTCTTCATCTTGGACGCTGCGTTCGGCTCCGGTCACCCCGGCTAACAGGCGGCGCTGTGTGCTCTCCAGCAGCTGTGCCACGCTGCGCAGCTGCGGGGGTCGGGGCCGCGACAGCAGCGCGGTGGCCTCGCTCAGGAGAGCCCGTGCCAGATTGGCCCGCGACGCCTCTACGCTGGTGCCTTCTGCCAGGCTGGCGTGGAGTGGCACGGCGGCGCTTGCCTGTGCGGCCGACAGCAGCCCCAGTGACGGTGAGTAGCGGCCGCCGTTGAGGGACGGTTCGCCGTCGTCCGGCTCCATGGGGTCAAAGGGCAAATCCACGGCCGCCACCGCTCCGGCGACCTGTGCCATCCCGCACATGGCCGAGGTGAGGGAGAAGTCGGCCTCCTCATCACGGCACTCCTCCTCCTCCTCCTCCTCCTCCTCTTCTTCCTCTGTCTGGTCTTCTTCCTCATCGCCCTCTGTGGCTGTGCGTGTGGGGTCCAGTGTGAGGTGCTGTGCCACCTGCGGAGTAGAGATGGTGCCAATGACACTGGCGGCACACGCCAGCGCCATCTCCACCGACTTGGAAGCAGCTTGATGCTGCTGCTGGGCCTCTTGGTTTTGCCTCTGGTGCTGGTGCTTGGAGTGCGGGTGGTGATGATTATGGTGATGACGATGATGGTGTCGGTGATGGGAGTGCGGTTGATGTTGACGTTGAGGGGGCGGTCGGTCTTGCTCGGCAGTGGTGCGGGGCGTGTCCTCCGGGCCGTCATCAGGCCAGTCGCCGGCCCCTTCCTCGCCGCAGTCGGGGCTCTGGACAATGACGATCTTGGGGAGCTGGAATGAAGAAGAGGAGGAGGATGATGAAGGCAGGCTAAGGGCGGCGGCCGGGGAGAAGGGGGCCTCATCCTGGGACAGGCGGATGAAGGCATCCTGCAGCACCGACTCGGCCAGGTTGGTGGCGTAGCGGCCAGCAGACTCCCGGGGATTCTGGGACGAGGAAGAGGCAGAGGCAGAGGAGGGCGAGGTGCGCAGGGTGGCCTCTGAGTCCTCGCTGTCGTTTTGGTCCAGAGACGGGGCCCCAGCTGCGCCTCTGCGATGGCGAGGTGGGGGGCGACCCCCCCTCAGAAGCTCCATCGTGACCTCTCCCACATCCACACCCTCTGCCTCTACAGAGGGAGAGAGAGAGAGAAAGAGAGAGAGAGAGAGAGAGAGAGAGAGAGAGGAGAAATGGGACAATTGTGTTAGGTTTGTAGCAAATCATAAATAACCAATAAGCTAAAATATGAGAGAAACATAAAAAAAATTGAAAATATTGCTTTGCCATCTGAGAAGGAAGGGGGAATAGTGAGGGTAGGAAGGAATGGGGAATATTGAGGGTAGGAAGGAAGGAAACAGCGAGGGCAGAAGAGGGGCAAACGGAGAGAGGGAGTGGAAAATCAATTGAAGTGGAAAGGAAAGTGGGAGCGAGGCCTAGAGGGAGATTTATGTAGGGACGAGAGAGAGAGGGAAAGAGAGAGAGGAAGGAAGAGCAGTGGAGAGAGGGAGAGGAGGAGAGGAGGATGCCAACTGTTGTTACAGCGGCAGTCTGTCTCTCCCTGTGGTGCGGCCCCGCGGGACAAGTGATGAGGTGAGCCAAGCTAAAGTAAGCTATCAATACACCCCACATACACACACTCACGCTCTCTCGTTCTGTCTTTCTCGCTCGCTCTCACTCCCTCTCTCAATCCCCCCCCCCCCTTGACTTCTTACCTGTACATCTTCCTCTCTCTCTCTCTACCTCTTCCTCCCTCCAGATCTCTATCAGTGGTGGATGTGATCATAAGTATTACACTGGCTCGGAGGAGAGAACACCCTTCAGACAGCGTCAGCTCCACATGTCTTTCCATATGAATTATAGATTAGTGCAGGGTAGGCACAGCGACTTAGTGTGCTCGAGGGCCCATGGCTGCCTTTGGCCGCCCAAGGCTACTAGCCTGCCAGTGTGTCATGTTAAATTATCAGCGTCTGGAAATAATATAATCCACGTAAAAAAAACTCCCACACACACCCACACAAATAAACATGTATGCCCACATTCATAAACACACACACACACACACACACACACACACACACTTCAAATCTAGCTGTGTATGCAAAAATGCCCTCAGCATTCGCCCTAGGTCTAAATGAATGTGTGCTGACCTTTCTGTGAATACAAGTCATTTCACAAAGGCAGATTTGCATTAGCGAGAGCCTGAGTCAGCTATCAGGGCGGGCCAGTCAAATTACATTAGCTCTGACTGGGCCACTGATAAAGTTTTTTAAGCACTGCTGAAGTGCCCAAATAAGCCTGGATGTAATATTCGCCATGGCACTGCAAGGAACCGCTCAGCGGGCTTGCAATGGCTTTTTATCTGTGTTGGAGTGGGCCTCCTCCTGCCTTCCCAGAGTAGGATTCAGGCCTGATCTGGTTTGGACCAATGAGAGCCATTCCAAGCCAAGTCCGAGCGTAGTATCAAAGTATCAGTGCCATGGGATGGGTTGGTGTGTTCGACTGGTGTATTGTCTTAAGTGGAATAGTGTGAATACGTGTGCTTTTCACTGATGTGTGGTAGGTTGTATGTGTATCAATCACTCGTGTCTGGTGTGAATAAGTATGTATATGTGTATCAATCACTCGTGTCTGGTGTGAATAAGTATGTATATGTGTATCAATCACTCGTGTCTGGTGTGAAAGAGTATGTATATGTGTAGCAATCACTCGTGTCTGGTGTGAAAGAGTATGTATATGTGTATCAATCACTCGTGTCTGGTGTGAATAAGTATGTATATGTGTATCAATCACTGGTGTCTGGTGTGAATAAGTATGTATATGTGTATCAATCACTGGTGTCTGGTGTGAAAGAGTATGTATATGTGTAGCAATCACTGGTGTCTGGTGTGAAGCAGTATGTGTATGTGTATCAATCACTGGTGTCTGGTGTGAAGCAGTATGTGTATGTGTATCAATCACTGGTGTATGGTGTGAAGCAGTATGTGTATCAATCACTCGTGTCTGGTGTGAATAAGTATGCATATGTGTATCAATCACTGGTGTCTGGTGTGAATAAGTATGTATATGTGTATCAATCACTGGTGTATGGTGTGAAGCAGTATGTGTATCAATCACTCGTGTCTGGTGTGAATAAGTATGCATATGTGTATCAATCACTGGTGTCTGGTGTGAATAAGTATGTATATGTGTATCAATCACTGGTGTCTGGTGTGAAGCAGTATGTGTATGTGTATCAATCACTGGTGTCTGGTGTGAAGCAGTATGTGTATGTGTATCAATCACTGGTGTCTGGTGTGAAGCAGTATGTGTATGTGTATCAATCACTGGTGTCTGGTGTGAAGCAGTATGTGTATCAATCACTGGTGTCTGGTGTGAAGAAGTATGTATATGTGTATCAATCACTGGTGTCTGGTGTGAAGCAGTATGTGTATCAATCACTGGTGTCTGGTGTGAAGCAGTATGTGTATCAATCACTGGTGTCTGGTGTGAAGCAGTATGTGTATCAATCACTGGTGTCTGGTGTGAAGCAGTATGTGTATGAATCACTGGTGTCTGGTGTGAAGCAGTATGTGTATGTGTATCAATCACTGGTGTCTGGTGTGAAGCAGTATGTGTAAGAATCACTGGTGTCTGGTGTGAAGCAGTATGTGTATCAATCACTCGTGTCTGGTGTGAATAAGTATGTGTATGTGTATCAATCACTGGTGTCTGGTGTGAAGCAGTATGTATATGTGTATCAATCACTGGTGTCTGGTGTGAAGCAGTATGTATATGTGTATCAATCACTGGTGTCTGGTGTGAAGCAGTATGTGTACTTCACTAGGATGGCACAGTTCCCTGAGCACAGTGGGGAAGAGTGTTCATTGAGTTAGTGTCAGGGGTTCATTTGATTATAGGTTGTCAGCCCCCACCCCCCAGCCCCCCAGCACATCTTCAGTCCCTCCTTCCTCTGGGCTCACCTTATTAATGCGGGTGCAAGTACACGGCTTTGCATTAGCTAACTCAGAGGTGTGTTCAAATTCAGCAAATAGAGTTAAACACGTTTTCTTTGATCTTTTACATTTCAACACTTTGTGTAAACATTCCAAATCATTCAACTTAAATGGTAACCCTTAGTCCAGCGTCCGTATTTGCTCGGCAAGAACTACTCCTCTTAGCATTCGTGTGTGTTCGGCGAAAACGTTCTCAGTGACCTCGTTCGCTTTTTTGAATGCAGCTCAGGTGTCCTCAGCTCATCAAGAGTGACATTCATGTGCTCAGTCAAGTGTGCAGAGCAGGGACAGAGTGAAAACCTGCAATGCAGGAGGCTCAGGGGACTGACCTGAGAACCAATAGAATATCACTAGGCAACATATAGCCATTGGATACAGAAGTGTGTTTGTTTGTGTGTGTGTGTGTGTGTGTGTGTGTGTGTGTGTGTGTGTGTAAGTGTTTGTCTTGTCAACAGCAGTGACTTCCTGACCATGTTGTTGACTTTAATGATTTGGGGGTCAAAGACCATGGAAGTGTCAACAGGTTCAACAGTGTCAACAGCGGCTGAGCATGTGGGTGCCTGTTTGTCTGTGTACCTTTATGGTTTGTTTGTCTTCACAAATGTAGAGATGCTATCTGCAGAGTCTGTGTGATTACAGAGGGGTGTGTGTGTGTGCGTGTGGGGGTGGGACTGGAAAATGGGAGATGATCACATAACAATTTGGCCTCATGAGATCTATCAACAAACACACGCAAATACATACATGTATGCAGACACGCACACATGCACGCAAATACATACACACACACACACACACACACACACACACAAACACACACACAAACACACACACACACACACACACACACACACACACACACACACACACACACACACAAATCCAGTTAGGGTACCCAGTAGCGCTAATGCACTTAGCCACGCCACTACTGCAGACATCACTTCACTGCTAACGCATTTAACACACACATGTACACACACAAGCACACTCAATCTCTGTCTCTCTCTCACACACACACACACACACACACACACACAATCACTTTCCAGATAACACATTTAACACCACCTACCACTGCTGCCTCATCTTCACATATAATTATGCCCTAATACCACCACTCTAATTACACCTTATTATGACAGGTTCACTACATTCTTTTTCATGTGATGTTAAAGGCCTATACAGTGCATATTATGACACATTACATACATTATAAATACCTTATGTGGTCGGGAGGATATACAATTATACTGTGACATTACAGAAAAGCTGTCTGCTGAGTAATATATATATATATATATATATATTATATGAGCCCGTTTGGAGCGAATCAAGAAACCTACTTAAGGTGTGCTAACCATTTGCTTAAGTGTTGTTTAAGTGGTTATTGTAAGTGATTTATCACAAACTGAAAAAAAGGACCAACTTACTGAAATATGACTAATTAGAAAACTATATTTAAATAGTTGACATATGCAGCGTGTTTCTCACAGCGCTCTATCGCAGCTGGAGCCTGAGACTCCGACAGGGAAACTCTCGAACCCCATTCTGAATGCCCTGGGCCACGCCAGCACACGAGTCGTAGCAGGAACCCCACTAAAGGGACAGCCATGCCTGGCCTGCAGGCCCATTGTGCTCATAAACCCTGTGTTCCTCTGCTAGTCCCAGTGGCAGATGTGTGCTAGTGCCAAGCGCTAGCGGATGGCTACGCTCCACTGTCTCCTCCTAAAGTGCACCATGAGAGACAGAAACTCCAGCGCCGAGTGCCCTTAATCCCTGTCTGGGACACCTGCCTGACTGCTCATGCTCACGCTCATGCTCATCACACAATGCTCTGATATAAATACCTGTCTGAGCGCTCCATGGCCCCTCATATCCTCAATGCGCCACAGGATGCCAATCTGGTTACATTGTGACTATGCTATTAAGTGCGCCGTGGTATCTTTAGCAACGACGTCTATCGGCACACTGGTGCTTTAAACTGAAATGGTGGACAATATTGTGTGCTTGTGCAGAGAGTGAGCAGCAGATGGGCGAGCAGACTGGAGGAAGGTTTTTAAAAGCCAGGGGTAGAACTGCTTTGCTTGCTGCTCAAAGGAATCTGATACCAGTTCTGGGGGAAAGCATGTCCCAAGTACCCTATGTGTTAACATGTTACTGACTGACTGCACATTGCATTGCCTAACACAAGGACAGAGTACCAGTGTGCTGCACCTTACTATGTATTGTGTGATGCACTATAAAGGTGTGATACAGCTAAGATTTGTGCCTACTTGGTGATATCTTGCTAACGGTAATGTGAGGAAAGAGCCATTTTTTACTGCTACTTTCACTGGGAGTAAGTGAAGTGTGTGTGTGTGTGTGTGTGTGTGTATTGTGTGTGTGTGTGTGTGTGTGTGTGTGTGTGTGTGTGTGTGTGTGTGTGTGTGTGTGTGTGTGTGTGTGTGTGTGTGTGTGACTCACCGTTTCTAAAGGGGTCTTCTTCGCTGTCCTCTCCCAGGTGCTCGGAGGCTGTGAGAAAGTCTTCCTCAATGGAGGATACCGAGCGGTTTGTGTCGTCATCGGTAAAGCACTGGTTGGCCAATCGGCTGAGGCGACGCCTCTCCTGGCCAGACTGCAGGCCAATCAGAAACTTGTTTATCTCGAAGATGATGCTGCCTGGCTGGGTGGGGCGACGCCCCCTCGCACACTGGACCAAACACACATCTGCCGCCCGATGACTCTGAGATGCATACAGAGACACATACAGACACCACCAAAAAAAAAAACACAGACAAACCCACAGGTAGATAGACAAACACACACAAACACATACAGCCAGGCACAAAGACACAGAGATATACATATAGAAATGTATGCCCCAAGGAACAAACACACATGGCAGCTGTTAGACTTGCATGAAAAACACCAGTCATTCTCTCCAAGTGTTTGAGGTCTTTCTCCACCTTGTTTGTGATGTCCAGGATTGTAATGATTTTTTTTTTCTTAGCGTGTGAAAGGTTAAAGTTCAAAGGTAAAAGCTGCTCTGCATTTGTATGCACCTCTTAGAAGACAATGTGGCGGGTTATTGATCTGTATTGACCGTTGGCCTTGCTGTGACTGGCAGTGATGGAGAATGGCCAAGGTGAGCCTATGCATATTCACCAGGGCAGGAGTCATGCACAGGCTCAGCTGTGTGTGAGCAGGGTGATATGGATTAGGCTGATGCAGGAGCTTGCCTCTGCTTGACAATGTCAGGAGGACCCATGGTTGGGCATGTTCAGGAGGACATGAGTCAGGCAAACCTAAGCTTGGGCATGTTCGAGAAGATATGAGCTGCGTGATAAGGCCTCACCTATGCTTGGGCATGTTCAGGAGGACAGGAGTTGTAGAAGGCTAACCTGATCTCGGGCATGTTCAGGAGGACAGGAGTTGTAGAGGGCTAACCTGATCTCGGGCATGTTCAGGAGGACAGGAGTTGTAGAGGGCTAACCTGATCTTGGGCATGTTCAGGCAGACAGGAGTTGTGTAGGGCTAACCTGATCTTGGGCATGTTCAGGAGGACAGGAGATTTATATGGCTCACCTGTGCATGGGCATGTTCAGGAGGATAGGGTTCAGGGGGCTGCAGGCCGCTCAGCAGCAGGATCTCATTTTCTTTGGGCTGCCGCACACCCAGAGACTCTATCAGCCTCGGCAGCTCAGGAGAGACAGACGCCAACTTCTACAGAGGACAGACAGAGAGAGAGAGAGAGAGAGAGAGAGAGAGAGATAGGGGGGATGCGGGAAGTGACGGGGACAAACAAACAAACAAAACAAATAAATAAATAAATCATGACCCCCCCCCCCTGCCAGGGGGTTTTCACTGAAGTATGACTGAGGACTTTAGTGCTAATTCACACATGCGCACACATAGACCAACACAAAAACTACACACATACACAGCCAATTCACACACAGTCCTCTCACCCTGAGCACAGAATCTAATTAGCCTGTAACCATGGAAACCCTTGCTGTGTTTACCGCTCTGAGGGATTAAGGTGAAGAACCCCACGCACCTTGATACAGCTGCCGTCATGGCGATCACCGTTATGACGATCAAGGTTGACAAAGCACACCTGATGAGGAGGAGAGGGGGAAGAGGGAGAGAGGGATGGAGCGAGGGAAAGAGAGAATATTAAAACTTTTAACCACGCAAATACCAACACAAATATGATTTGGTTATGTTAAATATTAAATAGGTACTGTACACTTGTGAATACACACAAACATGCTTTCACATTATGCGCACAAACACACACACACACACAAATCTATTGCCTAAAGTCAGGATCTCCATTAGAGGCCTCTAAGCATGTCAGCAAGTATCTAAATATTTAGACCACAGTGTCAACTCTGGTCTGTTGTGCTGTCTATCTTTTGCAGTCTTTATCTCTGGTGTCTCTCTCTCAGAAAACACACAGACACACATTCTCTCTCTCCCTCTCTTTCAAATTAACATTTAAAAGGGCTTTATTGGCATGACAAAAACTCACTTTATATTGCCAAAGAATTTCTGATTATACAGAAAAACAGAACCGAACAGAACATCATATGTGGTGCAATGGCTGTGTTTGTGTGTATGTGTGTTTGTGTGTGTGTGTTTGTGTATGATTCTTTAAGTGCTTCACTTTCTCTATGGCAAGTAGCTACCTTTCTTTCTGCAACTCTCGCGCTATCTTGTTCCTCGCCTTGTAGTATTCTTAGAATTGGATTTTCTTCAAGTTTTTGAAAGTCTGGGTACATTATTCTAAATTTAGGAAATAATTGGTTTTGGATGTCTTGAAATTGGCAGCATTCACTCAAAAAGTGAAAGTGTGTTTCTATCAGGCCGTGGCTGCACTGGCCTCTGGGCATGGTTTTCCTCAGCATGATATTAGTCTCTGTGGACACGTACTGCTTTCTATTTAGGTATTAGGCCAAATAACATCGAAGTTTATTTTGTCTTTTTATTTTTTCAGTCCAATCCAATACATCATTTTGTCTTCCTGTGTATATAGTTTGGTTAGGCCAAATGGTTTGAGCAAGGGTGGCAATGCCCTGTGGCTGATTATTTGTCATTTCATTTTGTGTGAGCCTCAAGACTAGCTGGCTGAGGGGACTTGTTTTCTATCTCTCTCTCTCTCTCTCTCTCTCTCTCTCTCTTTCTCACACACACACACACACACACACACACACACACACACACACACACACACACACACACACACACACACAATAGGTAATGGAGACCAGAACCCCCTGGTGAGGCACAATTTGGAGAGTATGTTGCCCTTTTCACGAGGTTTTCGAGGGATCATTTCTGACTGCTCAGGACACAATGGTCTGTGGTCACACACACATAACACACACACATACACACATGTTTGTGAACACACACACATACACACACACACACACACACACATACACACATGTTTGTGAACACACACACATACACACACACACACACACACACACATACACACATGTTTGTAAAATGGTACTGGCACGAATACACCAGCAGATGCACAGATGATCCTTGCTCACACATGGAGTCTCCCTCTCTCTCTTCATTTCTCTCTCTCTCTCTGTTCAATCTTTCTGGCCCTCTCCTCCCCCTTTCAGAATTTGCTGGTACAGCTTTTCTTAAAGTGATGCAGGTTTTTTCACTCTTGCCAGGATCAGCCCATCTGTAGGGACTGTCACTGATTACATTTGCATTCTTCTCTCGTTCTTTTTGACTACCCATCCATCCATCCATCCATCCATTCATGGCCTGCATTTGTCAATCTAACTTTCAGTTTACAGACTTCCGTATTCTCTTCTGCCCAGCGCTCTCTCCCTCTCTCTATATATATATATATATCTCCCCCTCCTTCTGTGTGCTTCGTCTGAAGTGTCTCATTTGTCTTTGGGGAGCTGTTGTGTGGATACGGCGGCAGCTTTAAAATGGCTCTGGTCTTTGTGCTATATTCAGCATCTTTTCCTCTTGTCTGCACTCTGGCGTTCTATTTCACGCTCCCTCTCTTCTCCTCCTCTCCCCATCCCACTCCTCCTCTCCACATTGTTCTTCTGCTTCTCCCCAACCCCCTCTCCTACCCAAAACACTCAGTCATGTCACCTGTTAATTGATTTCTCTCCAGGTTGGTACACACACACACACACACAGTCAGAGACACACACAGGCACACTCACACACACACACACATATGCACACGCACACACACACACACACACACACACACACACACACACACACACACACACACACACACACAAAGGCACACACAGACACATAGGTGTGCACACAAACACTCACATACACACACACATGCCATAAAACAGAGAATATCCAGGTGATTCTGATGAGAGATAGTACTATGCATGTGTGTGTGTGTGTGTGTGTGTGTGTGTGTGGGTGTGTGTGTGTGTAGCTGGTCTTTGATCATGGCGAGCGGGCCTCAGTTTGCAGGTGTTTTATTTTAGTGAGTGTCTGCTTCCCTGCTGTCTTTCCTCATCACGCTTCTCTCTGCTCCCTGCGCCCCCTCCCCCCCTTTAGTCTCACACTTGCTGTGTCCCTTCTCTGTGTGTAAGGGCCGTTATATGGTACTCCGTACTTCACGATTTCGGACACATGGGAAGGGCCAACACATAGATGGAACGCCCTGGAACGCCCTCTCCGTCGTCTCCGGGGCCCTCGGAGAGCTCTCCCGTGCACCGTTGAAATTCCTGTCGGTCCGTCATGCCGTGCTGTACAGCGACGGATACCCCTTGGCCGTGATTGGTCCGCTACGACATAATTTCCAAACGACATCATTTCCGGAATCTCACATTTCTGGACCCCGCGTTTCCTGTTTCATTCCCTATATATCACAATACCGCCATGTTTAAAATCCACAAAAAAACTTAAGAAGATGGAGATCACGAACATAGACATATATATGTCTATGATCACGAACATCGAAGAGCGCATTGCGGAAGAGGTCCGGAAATATCCTCACCTCTATAACACATCGCTAAAAGATTACAAAGATGCGCGAATGACTGCCAATTCTGCAGTGGTAGAGCTGGACACTAAAGACTGCGACTGTTTCCTGTTTCATTCCCTATATATCACAATACCGCCATATTTAAAACCCACATGAGCGCCAGCATCTGACAGAGTAGGTGCCAGAGCCCGGAAGGAGCAGACAGCAATTAAAATATTTTGTCCAAACAACCTTTGGACATATTCATTCATATCATATCATATCATGAGACATATCGAACAGCCTCATTAGAATCTGCATCGACAATGATGCCATCTGACAGAAATTTACACATTACACACGCTAGGCATCTGTATATGCCTGAATAAAACTCACGTTATATGCTACACCAGAAGAGGCACGAATAAAACAAGTCTTACCATTGAAGATCAGTTTTTTAAGTACATGGCCACATTCGTTATAAAACTATCTACATAGTCCAACCATCGAGGTTTAATCCATGTTGTTGTGGAGAAAGAAGATGGCATCAATCATATTTCATTAAAGCTTCACACTTCTTACATTGGACATATCAAACAGCCTCATTAGAATCCACATCGACTATGAAGTCTTCCGACAGAAATATCTCCATACAGTACATTTCCCCTCATTAAGTGTCGTTTTAAACTCTCCAGATGACAGTTTCTTTTTTTTTTTTAAAAACGTTAAGTGCACAAAGTGATTTAATTTACTCTCAAAAACGAACTTCTGCATTATATGAAGCAAACATGTTCCAGTGTTGGGAAAGTTCACTTTCGACATGAACTAGTTCAGTTCATAGTTCACAAATTTTAGAATGAACTAGTTCTGTTCATAGTTTATAATTCAAAATTTAGAACTAAGTTCACAGCTCCAAAAAATGGAGTTCTTTTTTTCAATATGCTGCGAGTTATAATTTTTCTGCAATACCGCTCTCGGCCTCTACGCAACTCGGCGCACACACATTGTACTTGCTTAAAACACACAGCTGTCACGCGGCTATTACCGGACCAATACCTTTCAAACTCGGTGATATTATTCACAACTCATTTGTCCTTCATTCTATCAAATATGATTAAACGGCATATGGTATTGCACCCGTGAGGCAAGGGAGTAGAGTTTTGTTCAGTTATCTCTCTAGACTGATTACTGACCAACCTTCCACCTTTGAATAATGTAACTTATAAACACTTCGTTTTAAAGCGCTGTGGCCGTCCTTAAAATATGTGTCAATAAACGAACTTCTCCATCATGTGAAGCAGACAAGTTGACTTTACTACTTATTAAGATGTTTTAAATATGGAATGCTTTATGTCTCTCAATTTGCCAAGATGCTGATTATGGATTATCCGTGTGCTCTGCCCTGCTATTGTTTCTAACAATACAATATTTCTTTGTTTGAGTGTGGTTGTTTAGTGCGATGGGGGTATATTATCGTTACTGTCTATAAAGGAAGACATTGCAACAGGAAAATCTCCTGCTCATCTCCATTTGCCCCCACCTGTCACGTCTCTGCGACCCACCAGTTGGGCTCTCCCCACACTTCGAGAAACGCTGTGGTAGGGGGAAATTGACAGGGTGGTTGCAATAATAATAAAAAAAATATTATTATTTTAGTAATTGATACACATGAAGTTTAGTTTAAGGCAAAGGGTAGTGATGGATAAAGTTTTCTATAAAAAACAAGTGAAGTCTTTCATTCTCACTTTCCACTCTAAAACTATGAACTGAACTGAACTATGAACTGGTTCAGAATTTAAATGGTGAACTATGAACGTGAACTATTCATGTTTACTTGTTTGAACTGAACTTTGAACTGGTTCATGAGAGGTGTGAACTTGTACAACACTGTCAGCTTGTCGGTCTTGACGTTCAGATGCTGTGCCTAAACTAGCTATAGCCTACCATCGTCTCGTCACATGATAAAATAGAGACTTGACATTGGACCACAACATACATATTACCCAGCAATCATCATTGCAAATCTGAATATGAAAAAAATACCAAAGAAAATAAGAACGTATTCATTTCAGGGAATCGTTTTTTAATAGTTTTAATATTGTATATAAGAAAAGCATATAATTTTGTTATAGAGTGCTACTATTTTCCCCACAAATAATACCTACCATTATAGAGATAAGTTTGCCCTTTCAGGTGGTTATATAGCATTAGACACACTCTTGAATCTAATATCATGTGACTACACCTGCTGCACTTATCGTCTGACTAGTGACAGCTGGTGGGGGGGGCACACGTGTGATGAGAGGTGGGAGATAAACAATGACGATATCTAACTTACAAAGACGCAACAAAGCAACGTGTTTTCGACAAAAAAACGCTTCTCCACCTACTGTTCTGGCGGTGAATTGTTTTCAGCACCCCCAGCCTTTGGAGAACCATAAAGGCAACAGAAATGCTAATTAATCCGTCCTATCCGGCGGCACGCCCATCCGAAACGGAGTCTGAGTACCATACTGGCACCTTAAGTGAACGGCCCATTTACAGTGTTTCTGATCAGTCGTTCTCCCCTCAGTCTCCCTTTCTTCTTCTTTAAACATTTGGTTTGATCTCTTTTTATCTGTTGTCTATTTCACTGAAGTTTATCCCCCTGTTATCCAGCAACTTCTCTCTCTCTCTTACCTCTCTCTCTCTCTCTCTTTCTCCCTCTCTCTCTCCTCTCTCTCACCTCCAATCTCTCAAACACAAAGACATCTCTCTCTCCCTCTCTCTCTCTCTCTCTGCATGTCCCTTCCTCGTTGTTGATGTTCAGATCATCCTGTCCTTCACCACCTCTGTGCTCCTTCACCTGGTGCTTTAGGTCACGCTGCACTGGCAAGCGTTCCTGTGCCAACTCACGATTCGGCTCCTTTTTTCCAATAACATTCTCAGCGGGAGAGCATGCTGGGCCTGCCTTCAATACACGCCACGTCGGTGACGAGTGACGAGTGACACAGGTGCATGGCCGTCACAGGAGCTTTTTTTCTTCCTGTTTTACAGCTGACTGGCTGATTGGCCTGATCTCTCTGATGAGTGTGGATGCAGGTACTCTGGACTAGCAGATGAAGTGACAGCTTGGCCGCTGTTTGAGGAACAGCAGTGTGCATCCTAATCTATAAATCTGGAGCCCGAATGATCAAGTGAACTGCAGGGGGAGAGAGAGAGAGTGGTGGCTTCGCTGATGCCCTTCTTTCCCTCAGCATCCAGTCCCATCTCCCCACCCCATGGGGAATAAAAACAAACGGCATTAGCCTTTGGTGGGACAAAAAGCGCCTTACAAGACTGCTTTAATCTTGGGCTCTTTCTTTTTGAACCAATCACATCTCTTCTTTCATGTCCTTCACAGTGGCAATCTCCTGCATGTGAGTCATATGACGTGACCCTATATCAGCACTTGACCTGGCTTGACTGATGACTTGACCTTGCGTGACCCGTCATACCCGGTCGTGATTTCGAATTAATTCTATTCATGTCAATTCAATTTGTATTATCAGCCT
>NC_045160.1:6423263-6425763 GCF_900700415.2 Clupea harengus | reverse complement strand
AAATTGTCCCAAAACTCTCCAGTCAAATCCCTTTCTTCGGTCTGGATCAATTTACTAAATGTATTTATAATGCACCTCTTCTGATCTTGACCTGACAAATAAAGTTGTAAACATACATACCAAAATAGTTAACTTAAAACTGTACAAAAAACAGATCCACCTTTCATATGATTAACGAAGACGCTTAATTTGGACTCCCCTATGAGTCCCACCATCACAGGGAGACTTGTTAAATAAGGAGTGCTCTCTTAGCTAGAATAGTCTTTCATACAATTAGATCTACCATCAGCGCTGCGTGTTAGCCATGTAAACACAGTGGCGCCCCACAGAGCGATACGTCAGCCTGTCAGTACAGATCGTCGTCTGTTCATATTAGCGCCTGTGATTAAATGGATAGATGCGGATTAGCATTAGTGTTATCCACGGAAAGCGTCTTTGATAAACTGATAAATATGGTGATTTAATGATTCCCGGAGGTGACAGAAAGTGATGAGAGAAAACTGCAGACTTCACGCCATCAAAGAGGAAATCATCCCCCTTCTCTGTGCCAATTTATTAATCTACAATGTGTGATTGTAGCCTACATGTCAATCCAAAGCATCCATATGTGTGTGTTTGTAGATTTTACTTGTCAATCAAAGGCATTTGAGTGTGTGTGTTGTTGTTGTTGTTTTTCTATGAATGTGCAGAAATATTTACCTCTATCCTTCATCTATTTCCTTGTTCAAGGGGCACAGCACAGCACTTTAAAGAATACATCTGTCTATCCATCCTCGGACGGACATTCTCAGAGTCCAGGTTCGTCTTGCGCTGCCAATGCTACTTTATTTTCGCGCTAGGGTGCCATGCCATTTCAACGCTCACCTTCTACAGCACACAGAAGAGCTTTGGCTACGAAGCGAGTAACCCTTACCTGATCTCGTTGACCTTTGCCGCTTGAAAGTGAGAGAGAGCCACCTCGGTTGACAGACCAGAGTGCCTGTGTGCCTTTCAAGGCTGTTCTCGAGCGCGCCAAACCGAGCGCACAGGAGCGCGAGATGAAAAGGCTACTAATGACGAAGCGCCTTTGGTTTTCCAATATTGAGCGCGCACGAGCCCGGTAGTGGCACGGACGTACTGCCAACCCCAGTAAATTATTGATTTTCACGACAACGGTGAACTGATAGTCGTGCGGTTCTATTAGGGGTGCATTCGCCCAAGCAGTGTTTGGTGGTTTGGTGACATGGCAACTTCATCCCGCCCCACGCAATCACTGTGCTTGAAGCTGGGTCGATGTTGGCAGACAGACTGGTGCGTAATGTTACGGCGCATTACGAGGAAAGGAGGAACGGGGGCTCCCCGAACGGTAACGTGAGGGAGAGATGCTTGCCCTCCAAAGCAGGCACACAGTTAACTGAGGAGAAACTGATGCTAGGCTACATACGCACACGGGTGTTCATCCTCAACTTACAATTTTACGAAGGAATAGTAGATATTTTCACGATCTCTCAATCTCTTCAAAACAAAAAAGTACCTCAGAATAGATTGCCATAATAAATCGACCAGGCATGCACGCATAACAGGCATGGACATCTGTTTAAATATTGTTGACTGGACAATTTAAGACACGTAAAAATTCGAGCAATTCCATTCATTTATATATAAATCCTATTTAAGCCATTTGGTTTTCTACATCATTCATTTTTATATATTTCCTGCTATCCCTTGAGGTTTTTATGTGCCATAACAATGCGCATTGGGGTCGCCTTTGCCTCAGACTTGTTTACGGTTTCACCAAACCGGAGATAAGCGGGGCGGAACGTGACTCATGTAATTATATCAAATCTCTGTGCTCATTTCCCGCTGATAATATTGCAAATGATGATCATTAAAGTATTGCAATCATTCATCACATATACAATTTTGTCCCGCTTCACATTCTAATCTGATGATCTGAGAAACATTGCCTACCACTAGGATGACCACTGGACATCTCCAAACATTTAAAATATTGAGAAAACATTTTACAGAGAGTCGGTATGAGAAAAAAAACGAGACTCATTGAGTCAGGTCAGGCATTTTCATAAAAACGATCTACAGAGACTACTTCACGTGCCAACCTACAGTCGGTGGTCACGACACGCACGAGCCGCTTACCTCGGGGTCCGGAGAAGGCACTTTGCGCCTGCCATCCCACCCAGAGAAACCTGCAGACGGCTACAGGCTCCCGGAATTAGGTGATATGCGCGATACTGCGCGGGTAGGGTCCTGGAGGCGCTACACTGTCCCGGCTCACAACATCGACTGACAGCACAAGGAGAAATTCCAACGCTTGGCTCGCTCGCTCGCAAGCCAGTCGGTCTGATGGGTGGAGGGCTCAGCCTACGTAAACTGGCGCGAGTCACAGTCTCTTTGAGGAATAGCGTTTCGATCGACTAAACACCAGCGCGACCCGAGGCTGTCTCTCTCAGAGCTGAACGTGTGTGTGTGTGTGTGTGTGCCTGCGTGTGTGTGTGTGTGT
>NC_045160.1:6408263-6413263 GCF_900700415.2 Clupea harengus | reverse complement strand
ACACGCTCCACTCACTCCACTCACTCCACACTCCCCACACGCTCCACTCACTCCACACTCCACTCACTCCACACACTCCACACTGCCCATACGCTCCACTCACTCCACACTCCCCACACGCTCCACTCACTCCACACTCCACACTCCCCATACGCTCCACTCACTCCACACTCCACACTCCACTCACTCCACACACTCCACACTCCCCATACGCTCCACTCACTCCACACTCCCCACACGCTCCACTCACTCCACACTCCACACTCCCCATACGCTCCACTCACTCCACACTCCACACTGCCCATACGCTCCACTCACTCCACACTCCACTCACTCCACTCACTCCACACACTCCACACTCCCCATACGCTCCACTCTCTCCACTCACTCCACTCACTCCACACTCCACACTGCCCATACGCTCCACTCACTCCACACTCCACACTCCACACTGCCCATACGCTCCACTCACTCCACACTCCACACTCCCCATACGCTCCACTCACTCCACACTCCCCATACGCTCCACTCACTCCACTCACTCCACTCACTCCACACTCCCCATACGCTCCACACACTCCACACTCCCCATACGCTCCACTCACTCCACACTCCACACTGCCCATACGCTCCACTCACTCCACACTCCACACTGCCCATACGCTCCACTCACTCCACACTCCACACTCCCCACACGCTCCACTCACTCCACACTCCATACGCTCCACTCACTCCACACTCCACACTCCCCATACGCTCCACTCTCTCCACTCACTCCACTCACTCCACTCACTCCACACTCCCCATACGCTCCACACACTCCACACTCCCCATACGCTCCACACACTCCACACTCCCCATACGCTCCACTCACTCCACACTCCACACTGCCCATACGCTCCACTCACTCCACACTCCCCACACGCTCCACTCACTCCACACTCCATACGCTCCACTCACTCCACACTCCACACTCCATACGCTCCACTCACTCCACACTCCACACTCCATACGCTCCACACACTCCACACTCCATACGCTCCACTCACTCCACACTCCACACTCCATACGCTCCACACACTCCACACTCCACACTGCCCATACGCTCCACTCACTCCACACTCCCCACACGCTCCACTCACTCCACACTCCATACGCTCCACTCACTCCACACTCCACACTCCACTCACTCCACACTCCATACGCTCCACTCACTCCACACTCCACACTCCCCATACGCTCCACACACTCCACACTCCACTCACTCCACACACTCCACACTCCCCATACGCTCCACTCTCTCCACTCACTCCACTCACTCCACACACTCCACACTCCACATACGCTCCACACACTCCACACTCCCCATACGCTCCACTCACTCCACTCATCAGCTCTCCATTTAGCAGCAGGAAGCAGGAGTTATTATGGTCACACCAGGCATATCTCTTTAATCAGTGTGTGTGTGTGTGTGTGTGGGTGTGTGTGTGTGTATGTGTGCTTGCAAATCTCGGTATTTCTAAATTATGCTTCATTAGGAATAACCAGCATCCAGTACGGCTGTTTGTGTGTGTGTGCGTGTGTATGTGTGTGTGTGTGTACATGAACGCATGTGTTTACATGTGTTGTTGTTGTTGTTGTTGTTTTGTGAGGAGTGACTCATTTCCCCCTGCTCCACGATCCTTCTCTGTCCAACAAGGGCACAAAAGCAGAAGCCACACAAAGATGGGGAACACAGATAAGATAGGGGCTCAGGGAGAAAGGGACACAGAGAAAGAGAGAAAGAAAGAAAGAAAGAAAGAAAGAAAGAAAGAAAGAAGGAGAGTTTAACACTGCTTCAGTCCAGAAGTGAACACGGCAAAAGTCTGCATGCAAGAAATTATGGTTGTGTTATGGTTGATTATATGTATGTGTACAGTGACTCAATCAATTCTTTGCGCTTTTCTTGTGGCTGATATAGACTGCTAATAAGGACAATTTGTTTGTATTCATTTTACCCGCTTGGAGTGCCATGCATTTACATTTTTAGATTCGAATTTTGCAGGTGCTTTCATCAAAGGCAATTTACAGCGCAGGCATGTACTTTATCAGCATGTGGTTCCCAGGGCACCGAACACACGCCCTTGGTATTCATCATCACCTTGCTCTACCAACAGAGCCTCAGGAACACATTAGAGCAGAGCAGAGCAGAGCTGAGTTACAGAGGTACCGCTACTGCTGCCACAACCTGACAGACCCATCCACAGCCACAATAAACAGGCCTAATCCTGGGCATGAGGGAGGCCATGTGCATTTTCACTCTCCATCTGAGTGTTGTGATGCTCCACCACAGATCCACACCACAGATGCTCCACACTGCCCATACGCTCCACTCACTCCACACTCCACTCACTCCACACACTCCACACTCCCCATACGCTCCACTCTCTCCACTCACTCCACTCACTCCACTCACTCCACACTCCCCATACACTCCACTCACTTCACACTCCACACTCCACACTCCACACTCCCCACACGCTCCACTCACTCCACACTCCACACTCCACACTCCACACTCCCCATACGCTCCACTCACTCCACACTCCCCATACGCTCCACACACTCCACACTCCCCATACGCTCCACTCTCTCCACTCACTCCACACTGCCCATACGCTCCACTCACTCCACACTGCACACTGCCCATACGCTCCACTCACTCCACACTGCCCATACGGTCCAGAGGGCTGGGGGTCTGTTGCTGGGCTGGGTTAGGTTAGGGGAAGCCGGCCCTGGCACAGGTGGAGATAAACCACCCCACTGCACCCTGATGATGGTTGGCACCTCGTGCATTCTGTGGGTGGGTGCCAGCCAGGTGCCAGGGAGGGAAGGTGGGCGCGCAGCCCAGAGAGGCAGGGAAGTCTTGGGACCGAAACCAAACACAACATCCATGACTGAGTGGCTCCTGGATCCTTTTCTCTTTTTTTCTATCTATTTCTTTCCCTCTCCTCCTTTTTCACGCTCGGTCTCTCTCTGTCTCCCTCCATTTCTCTGTTCTTTGACTGAATACTGTCTTTTCTGGTGAAATCAGTCGGAAAACGGGACTTTCCGAGGCTTAATGTGCCCTAGATAGGAGCAGAGCTAATGTAAAGAGGGGAGAGGGAACAGAATTAAAGAGAGAGAGAGAAAGAAAGAAAGAGAATGAGAAGGAGGTGGGGGTGGGGCTGGGGGTAGTAGTGTGAAAGAAATGTTGCAGCCAGCGTCATTTTCTACACCCCAATGTAGCAGCACTGGAGAGAGGGAAGGAGAATGGAAAGAAGAAAGAATGAGAGAGAGAGTGAGGGATGAGAGGTGAGAGAGAGAGTGGTGATAGAGAGAGTGGTGAGAGACACACAGGAGCACAGAGTGAACATGAAAGGATTGTAAATGAAACTGAAAGAGGTACTGTACTTAAAGCCCCCTTAAAAAACCCAATGTGTCATTAAATCAAAAGACTGGCTTGATTGGCGATTGGGGCCATTACAAGTAATAGCCTGCAGAACTCAAGAGCATAATCACAAAGCTATTGTACCAAATCATGGCCCGAAGATAACGGACAATATAAGACATAATAACTACACACACTTGTAAGGGCATTATATAGACGTGTGTGTGTGTGTGTGTGTGTGTGTGTGTGTGTGCGTGTGTGTGTGTGTGTGTGTGTGTGTGTGTGTGTGTCCTGCACTAGTCCTGTGGTGGCAGTGCAGAGGCTGTGGTGGTGGCAGGGAGAGATTTATTAGTTCATTGGTCAGGTGTGCCAGGTGTGCCAGCATGTAGGCTACCCATGCCATCCTCCCTGGCTCTCTCTCTCACATAGCTTTGTTTCACACACACACACACACACACACACACACACACACACACACACACACACACACACACACACACACACACACACACACTCACACACACACACTGTTGCATCACGATGGGCCAGCTAGCAGATGGGTGTGGTGTTCCTGTGGAGGTCTGGCTGCCACACCACAAGATGGCTGCCATTTGCACTACATCTCCCAGAATGCAGCAGGACCCAACTAGGTGTAGGTGCTTAAGGCACCTGGTTGAAGGAGCGTTTAAGACAGGTGGTGCCTGTTGTGTGGGAGAGAGCCACGAGAGAGAACCGAGAGCACCTGACGTGCGTGTGAAGTGTTTGTTGAAGCGCTTGCTGAAGCGTTTGCTGAAGCGCTTGCTGAAGCGATTGCTAAGCCGCATCCGAAAGGGGGAAGGATAGCCCCAAGCCGGAAAGGACCTGGACGGACGAACTGAGAACCGACAAGGGAAGTAACCTGAAGTTTATGTTTATTGTACAACCCTGAAGGAAGAGGGACAAGGAACATTTTGTGGTGGACTTTTGAGTTGGGTGTGAAGAACCTCCCTTTGCCTTTGTTTGAATAGAACCCTTGATTGTACCTGTTTGTGTTGGAGTTTGACTTTTGTGTTTGTGGGAAGAGTTGTACCAGTTTTCTGAATTAAAACCGTCTTTTAACCTCCCCTGCCGACTGATTCCTCAGTTTACTGCACTGCCCACCCTGCAACCTGTTACAACACACACACACACACACACACTTTGACACACACACGTACCTTGACACACACTTACATACACACCAGACAAACTTGTGTGAGCTTCCCTTTTTAGGTTGTGGTCTTATGAGCCGGGCCATAGCAGTATGTGTGAGAGAGAGAAAGAGAGAGAGAGAGAGAGAGAGAGAGTTTTTGTGTGTGTGTGTGTGTGTGTGTGTCTGTGTGAAAAACACCAAAATTGCTCTTGAACGTTGCCAACCTCCCTCCTTGTCTGCCCCATTTCTCACTGTCTATTTTGAGTCCCTTCATCTCCTCAGGATTTTCCTGTACCCTTTGACGTTGGTCATGAAAGACATATGTTAATGGCTCCATCAGTGCTCTCCCTGCCTGTGACATGTCACTCAAACCCATTTCAAAGTGCACACTCTCACTCCAGAGACCTTGACTCCTAAACC
>NC_045160.1:6385763-6395763 GCF_900700415.2 Clupea harengus | reverse complement strand
AGATACACACACACACTAACATAACAACAATCACTGGAAGTACCCACCACAATACAAGCCAAATGAATACACTGTAGAGATGTCTTGAGTAGATAAAGATATCCCACAACACCATCCACCACACAATGATCCCGTCAGTACACCCTCAAGGCATGCTCTACAGCATGGGCTTATGTTTGCTTGCCTTTGAAGTACACAGTAGAGAAAAGCAACTCGTGGTCCACTGTGATCCATGTCAAAGTTTTGTAAAGTGAGGGCGCCGCCTCGCAACTAGGTGTGTGTGTGTGTTTGTGTGTGTGTGTGTGTGTGTGTGTGTGTGTGTGTGTCTGTTTAATGAAATATGCTAGACTAACTTCCAACAGCATCCCTAACTAATGCATATTGACCTTTTGAGCAGCTCTTTTGATCATTAGTGCAAGAGGGAGCGAGGGAATTCAAAGCAAAATGAAGAAGAGACATAGAGAGCATTTGTGTGTGTGTGTGTGTGTGTGTGTGTGTGTGTGTGTGTGTTTGTGTGTGTGCGTGCGTGTGTGTGTGCGTGTGTGTGTGTGTGTGTGTGCGTGTGTGTGTGTGTGTGCATGGGAAAGTTGTGTGTCCAGGCTTTCAGTCTTTACACACTCTGTGTCCCTGGACTGGATGTGCAGTGGCTCACCAGCAAGACCTGTGGTGCATTATGGGTAATTAGGCAGCTGGTGGGAGCCAGAAGGCCCTTTTGCAAAATGATGGAGAGAAGAATGTGTATCTGACACACACATACACACACACACACACACACACACACACACACATACACAAGTGGCTGGGAAGCTAAGCAGCTGGTGTAAATCAGCAAACCATGTTTTTGTCAGAGCTTGTCTCACCCACACTCTCCAAAAATGAAGAGTGTGTGAGTGTCCATACAGGTGTGTGTGTATGTGTGTGTGTGTGTATGTGTGTGTGTGTTGGTGTAAAAGCCACAGTGCTCTCTCCAACTCCCACTTGAAGGGCCTGAGACCATCCAAGCACACACACACACACACACACACACACACACAAATACACACTTTTAAAACTTGAAGTGGTATCCTACACCACGGGCTGTGAGTGCCACAGTGAATGGGCCTCCTCTTGGTCTCTGAGCGCCAGCTGCTGTTCCTCTGGTCCATCAGTGTTTCATCATCGGCACGTCACCTGGACTCCTTCAGTGAGCGTCAGCACACACGGGCAGTGGAGGAGCCCATAATGGGGACAGTCAGAGATGCAGACACAGGAGGAAAGGGGGGCTGGAGTGGACTTATCTCATGGTCATTACAGCAGGGTCACATTATTAAAGCAGATGACTTTCCAACAAAGACCAAACCTACTTGCATGTTATGATCAAGCGAAGTAATCTATGTCTATGCAGTAGATTGTTAGAAACACCCTTCATTTTACCTTCCTTAAACACCCTGTCAGGTCCTCATAAACATCTCCTAAGCAAATGTGTAACACACAAGTGTGTGTGAGAGTGTTTGTTTCAAGCTAGGGTATGTGTGTGCAGTGTGCCGATTTGCATATACATTTGGATATGCGTGTATGAGAGGGATAGAGAGACATAAAAAGAGGAAGAGAGGCGTGTGTGTGTAGGTGTGTGTGAGTGTGTGTGTGTGTGTGTGTGTGTGTGAGTATGTGTGTGTGTCTGTGTGTGTGCATGGTTGTGAGTGTGTGTGTGTGTGTGTGTGTGTGTGTGTGTGTGTGTATGTGTGTGTGTGTGTGTGTGTGTGTGTGTGTGTGTGTGTGTCGGTGTGTGTCGGTGTGTGTGCATGATTGTGAGTATGTGTGTGTGTGTGTGTGTGTGTGTGTGCATGGTTGTGAGTGTGTGTGTGTGTGTGTGTGAGTTTTGTTTGTGTGTGTGTGTGTCTGTGTGTGGGCTGGAGTGTCCTGCAGGAGCAAGTGCTGTCTTATATTACACCTCAGCCTCACACAGAGACAGGGGGAGGTGGCAAAAAGGAATTTTTTAATCGTAGTGTTATTTTTAGAATCCCCCTCCTCTATATCTGTTTTTCTATCTGTCTATCTATCTATCTATCTATCTATCTATCTATCTATCTATATATCTATCTATCTATATATCTATATATCTATCTATCTGTCTATTTGTCTATCTATCTGTTAGGTGAAAATTCACTCAAGTTACCTCAGGACTCCGGAGTTGCATATAAGTATATTTATTCAACAACAACAACGAGCTTGTCGGGCACAACCACGTCCTAGCAGGCCAGAGAGAGGCACAGGCCCACTCTCAGAGAGAGAGAGAGAGAGAGAGAGAGAGAGAGAGCCCGGGCTCACTCCCAGACTGCAGCAGACGAGAGAGAAGCAAAATTAAACACATCACACAAGGTTTATATAGAAAGTAGTTGGCATTCTCTGACGCCAAAACACTTTGTCAGCAGGGATAACCACGTGGTGGGTCTCTCATGTCTGTGGTCATCTTACTATGCTTTCTTCAACGTAATGCATCAGCAAGGCAGAAAAGAAGGACTACTAGTCCTTCTTATCAGCCCTCACTTACACACACAGAGAAGGTACACTTTAAGCACATTGCACCCATACAAATAACATAGATCACACGTGAGACTTCGTCTGTATGATTAAACATCACACACGCATGGATATGTGTTAAATATTATAACACACGCCCATAGACGAACACAGACTCTAAATCTAATCACTTGATATCGACGAGGTCTGTTCTTTTTGATTGTCTACTCTACACGATGTAAAGAGTTGAGTGCTGTGATACAATTGAGAGACAGCCAATTGAGAGACAGTCAGTTTCTTAAACGCCTTTTTGTTTAAAGGGTTTGTTGCCATTGCTGTTGTTGTACTGTATGTGTTGACATGTGCCTTATCATTCAACGTTTACATGTTGTGCTTTGACAACACTGTATTGTATTACGGTCATGCTACGAAAGCCATTTTCACATTGAAAGAATGATGAGATGAGGATATATGACCTTGTTTCTATCAAAGAGAGGGTGGGGATGGAGATTAGGAAGAGGGGATATAGATACACAGACAGAGGGAGAGGAGATAGAGAAAGAGATAGAGAGAGGGAGGGAGGAAAGGGGGAGAAACAGAACAGAAAAAGATGGAAAGGGGAGGAAGAGAGGGAGACTAAGAGAGGAGGAGAGAGAGAGAGAGGGATGGAGGAGGAGAAAGGGTAAATAAAATAAGAGATCATTGAAGAGGGGGAAAGAAGGGGAACAGCCTCCAGGTCTGAGTCGTGGTGACCTGATGTCAGAAACTCATTAATGATTGGAATTAGTCTGAGGATAGGACTTGCTTATCACTCAGACACATGCTTGTATACAAACACACACACACACACACCACACACACACACACACACACACACACACACACACACACACACACACACACACACACACACACACACACACACACAATTTCTCCCTCTCTCTCTCTCTCTCTCTCTCTGTGTGTGTGTGTGTGTGTGTGTTTGTGTGAATGTTCTGCCTGACAGATATGATAGATTGCATGTGGACTGAAGGGTAAACAAAAGACAGATTTGGGAACATTTCAACAGTCTGTTTCCTAGTAAATAGGCACTGACTGACAACCTATCATAATTAGTTGCAACCAATTCCTAGCCAATCATGACCTGCCATGATCAGTCACAAGCAATCCACAGCCAATCAAAACTAATTATGCCCTCTCACAATCCATCAGACCACCAGAAAAAAACCCTGACCCTGTAATGTAGAAGTACAAATCAAGGGACCTATATTTCTCATTTAAAAAGCACTTTCTATTCATTACCAGAGATGGATAGGTATTCTGTTCTCTGAAAGGAATCATATGGGCTATGATTCAAAACAATGATGTGGTCAAGTATGTAGGCTGTGTGTGTGTGTGTGTTTGTGTGTGTGTGTGTGTGTGTGTGTGTGTGTGTGTGTGTGTGTGTTTATGTGTGTGTGTGTGTGGGGGGGGGGGGGGGGGCAGAAGCAAAAGGAGAAAGAAATGAAAGAATATGCAAGAGAGAGAGAGAGAGAGAGAGGGAGAGAGATAGAGAGAGAAGAGAGATAGTGTGTGCATGTGTCTGTGTAACAGAAGGAGAACGTTTGAGAGAGTGTTTGATGCGTGACCTTTCATGCTTGTGAATGCATTTCCTTACTGGGATCGTCTTTGACCTTTACCATCAAACATGTAATGACACACTCGCAAAAATACACACGCACACACACACACACGCATATACGCACACACACTTATGCATGCATAAATGCATAATACTCACAGGCTTTGCACAGATAAATGCCATTATCTTCTATAAGCACATTCGTATTGAGCCACGATTATCTTGAGGATAGGCATCACTGTGATAACATCACGTTTTCATTACCAATGAACATCTCCATACCTGCACACCTCACCGCCATACCAACACAAATCATCTCCATAACTACACATCATCACCATACCAACACACATATCCATAATTACACACATCATCACCATACCAACACAAATCATCTCCATAACTACACATCATCACCATACCAACACACATATCCATAATTACACACATCATCACCATACCAACACAAATGATCATAACTACACACATCACCACCATACCAACACAAATGATCATAACTACACACATCATCACCATACCAACACACATATCCATAACTACACATCATCACCATACCAACACAAATGATCATAACTACACACATCATCACCATACCAACACACATATCCATAACTACACATCATCACCATACCAACACACATATCCATAACTACACATCATCACCATACCAACACACATATCCATAATTACACACATCATCACCATACCAACACAAATGATCTCCATAACAACATATACATCATGGCACTGCATGGTGACTGCACATATCTCTATACCGACCAAACCTACTTGCATGTTGTGATCAAGCGAAGTGATCTATTTCTATGCAGTAGATTGTTAGAAACACCCTTCATTTTACCTTTCTTAAACACCCTGTCAGGTCCTCATAAACATCTCCGAAACACACGCATCAGCACTTCAATAGCCAACAAAAAAATGGCCATCAAGCCTTTTTTCCACTAGGGGTAAGAGGGTGTGTTTACTCGTAAGCAAATGTGTCACACATAAGTGTGTGTGAGAGTGTTTGTGTCAATCTAGGGTATGTGTGTGCAGTCGTAGATTTGCATATAAATTTGGATATGTGTGTATGAGAGGAATAGAGAGACATAAAAAGAGGTAGAGAGGTGTGTGTATGTGTGTGTGAGTGTATGTGTCTGTGTGTGTGCATGGCTGTGTGTGTGTGTGTTTGTGTGTGTGTGTGTGTGTGTGCGTGTGTGTGTGTGTGTGTGCGTGTGTGTGAGTGTGTGTGTGTGTAGAGACAGACAGAGTGGTTATATTTTTAGTTGCTGCTGATGTATCTATCTAATGATGATAAAAATGAGAGACAGTGTGGGGACATAGAGACCTATTATAACAGAGAGAGAGAGAGAGAGATGGTTAAAGACAGAGAGAGAGATAGAGAGAGAGAGATGGTTAAAGACAGAGAGAGAGATAGAGAGAGAGAGATGGTTAAAGACAGAGAGAGAGATAGAGAGAGAGAGATGGTTAAAGACAGAGAGAGAGATAGAGAGAGAGAGATGGTTAAAGACAGAGAGAGAGAGAGAGAGAGAGAGATGGTTAAAGACAGAGAAAGAGAGCGATAGAGAGAGAGAGATGGTTAAAGACAGAGAAAGAGAGCGATAGAGAGAGCTACTGACAGAATGAGAATGAGAGAGAGGGAGATGGTTAAAGAGAGAGAGAGAGAGATAGAGAGAGCTACTGACAGAATGAGAATGAGAGAGAGCGAGGCATGTGTCTCTGTGAGAAAGCCAGAGCCGGTATAAAGCAGAGGCTCAAACACACAGAGGCAGATGCAGCTGTTCTATCACTATTCTTATCAAGCGGTCATACCAGTGCAATCATCACCAGCGCTGAAGAGGAAAACTCCAGTCAACAAGCCTGGATATGAAGGGGGCACACACACACACCACACACACACACACATGCACGTACACACACACGTGCACACACGCGCTGACAGAATACTATAAACATTTCAGACAGAATACTATAAATCTGTTTCTAAGGTAAGACCAGGACTGAGCTTGCAAACTGTACACACACACACATACACATACATACATACACAGATAGAGAGAGAGAGAGAGAGAGAGAGAGAAAGACAACCAAAAAATCTTAATTTCAACAATAATCTTTTATGCAAACAGTGTATTTATGTTTAGTTTAACCCCCCTTTATTTGCCAAATAAAGATTTGATATGTATTGTGTCTCACCCGACCCATGCTGTCGCTTTCCTGCTAGCTTCTGTCCATCTTGGTGTACATGTTAGTGGCGGCGGTATAGCAGTGCTCTTTTTGAAAATAAACCCCTAAAACCCTAAATGTGCCCAGGCGATGTTGCATGTATCCAGACTGGCCTAACACCTAGCAGAATCATTCATCAATCATCTCATCATCGAAGGTATTGTATCATCATCACATTATATCATCACAACAGGAACAAAGATCGGAGAAGGAGAGTGAGTAGAGACATTTTTTAAGAAATAAAATTCCACGTTAATGTAAAAAATGTTGTGTGCAGCTTTGCAAGCTACCATCAGCGTACCTAATTGCTGGTAGCCATTAACGCCATTATAGGCAAACGTTCAACCATTCATTTCAATGGGAAAAAATAGAGATGAATAAATAACGACAATATAAAACAGAAGGGGGGCATCGCAGCTATATTAACACACACACACACACACACACACACACACACACACACACACACACACATCGCAGCTATATTAACAAGCACAGTGCACAGGATCAGGACATGTCAGAGTTAGAACATTGTTGATATCTCAAAAGCACTAGGAGCAGAGGTGCCTGTAAACAGGTGGAATAAGGATGATTATAGCACTTAAAGAGAACAATAGTGTGGTTGCTTCCGAGAGAAAGAGAGGCCTCGGGGAGACCTCAGGGAGACCTCCACTCCAAATCACTGCTGTTTTTTTGTTGAGCGCTGAAAAGCATTTCTCCATCAACATCTGGCACAGCTGCTCTTAGAGGAGATGAAAGCAGCACCTTCCAACAACAATCTAAAGGCGAAACAACGTATCCAGGTAAGAACATCGCCATCATTCTGCTGGATCACTGGAGTGTCTGGTAACGATCCGTTTTCACAGTCAATCAGGCCAATTCAGCGCCGTTTCAATGGAGTGACACAGAGAACAAAAGGCACAGGAGGACTGAGTCTTTTTTTAACAAAGGAAATGGAGCTCAAAAGCCAGAGTCTGAGAAAGAAAGAGAGAGAGAGAGACATCTGAAGAAGATATCTGTTTGAGGCCATGTTTCCCAGTCTTTGCTTCTCATTCTTCTGGCCCTGAATGGGTAGTTACCAGAAGAATGTGTTGACCACTTGAGCAGCCACATCATACGCTATTCATACAAGCTGCACAGCACAGTCATTTGTTTTTGTACGTCAAGTAAAAAATGACCTATAACACCAGCCATCATCAGTCCATTCAGGCTGGCTGGCAAGGCACTCATTATTCCTTAAAGGACTTCACTTATGCCTCTGTATCTCATACATAAATACTCACTATTGCACATGAAAACAGAAGAACACTAGTAGAATGTAGATTTAAAAGTAACATGATGTAAGCCTATGTTGTTCTCCCGTGAATTGATGACATCTACTGTGCTGTGCAGTTATGAATTTTCCCCACCAAACCTTTTATTCTTATTTTAGTGATTTTAGTTATTTTCAAAGCTATGTGGTCTCATGAAGCTTTAGGGTTATGTGGGTGCGTGTGTGTCGCCTGTGTCGCCCTGCTTCCTGTAGCCTGCGTCAGACCCTGAACCCAATCCTTCCCACTACGTCCCCAGTGTGCTGCGCCGTCCCCCCCTAGCGCTGGCGTCTGAAGGGATCTGTGGCCCGATGATTCAGCTGCAATCACGGGTGGATGTTGTGTAGGTGTCTTTATCCTCTTCACAATCTTTCAAAACACCACTGATTTTCAGTGATTACAAGAGAAGAAGAATGCATATTTAATTAAGTCTCCAGGGTCATGACCCTGACCCTAACCACAAGGCCACAACCACAAACCTTCTTGGAATGGCAGCCTGAGCAAGTCAACCGTAGTGACAGCACATCACAGTGTAAAATCCTAGCATCTTTTTCTTTGGTAAAGGGTATGACATCCAATTCAATTCAGTTTCCAGTATTACAATATATATTCCATATTACTTTTTGTTAAAAAAAACTTGTTTTTGTTTTTGTGTGTGATTGTGAAGCTCATACTTTATGGTGCCCCAGGTTATGATGCTGGTGTGTGTGTGTGTGTGTGTGTGTGTGTGTGTATCTCTTTACATTTTTTTCCAGTAAAGCTGGATATCGATCTCCACTTAGAGCAGAAATAGCTTTCTGTACACTCTCTTTGGGGTAGACATGCAAACACACACACACACGCGCGCGCGCTCACAAACACAGGAATAATTTGATCTCTCTCTCACTCGCTTGCTTTTCTACGCCTTTCCCGTGTCACCCTCCCTCTAAAATAAACCCTCTCCTCCTCTCCATCTCTGTCCTCCTCTTGTCATCTCTCTGTCCCTCTCTCTTTATGTTTGCCAGGGCTTTCCCTTCTTCATCCCCCTCTTTTGACTCCTGTGTGTTGAGGGCATTGGCAGACAAACACTGGTTTCCCTGCTCTCTCTCTCTCTCTTTCGGAATTTCTTTCTTTCTTTCTGTCTATCTATCTATCTATCTATCTATCTGTTGGGGATGTACCGGAATCTGGATACGGTATTTGGTAAAGCACAAAGAATACAATGGAAACAGATATTTCTTCTACCCAAAGTTCCTCGTTATTATTCAGAAAAAATGTCAGCTACATGATTGACATGTCTGTGCATCTGCCATTATGGTTCTTCAAATTCTTTGTGTCATTGCGGATGGCCACAAGATAAAAATGCCCATTCTGTTTCCACTAGTAATGGACTCTGCAGCGCCCCCAGCAAATAAATTAGCAAAACAACCATTGCTTTCTGGGAGCACTTTACAAACAAAACGGGTGCCAGTTCATGTATGAGTTTAGTGTAAAGGCACGAGCCTCCTCACGCATACATGCTGATAATGGCCCGTACGCAATCACACAGAGATCTTCTGAAGCTACTACTTCTATTTATAGCCTACACGAAGCATGGGCTGTTACATAGAGCTTACACACGCAGTAGGTCCAATTAGAAAAAAATGAATATTTCATGCATTCTAAATCAAGATTTATTTATATTTCTCCAGAACACAACAATAATAATATTAATAGGTGCTAATGTAGGATGTTGTTTAACTTACAGAGTAAAATGAATTTATGTATTCACAGTCATGACCTAATCATCACCTACCTATATATTACACAACATGACACATTTAATGATATCTATATATTACACAACGTGACACACATTTAATGATATCTATATATTACACAACATGACACATTTAATGATATCTATATATTACACAACGTGACACATTTAATGATATCTATATATTACACAACATGACACATTTAATGATATCTATATATTACACAACGTGACACATTTAATGATATCTATATATTACACAACATGACACATTTAATGATATCTATATATTACACAACGTGACACACATTTAATGATATCTATATATTACACAACGTGACACACATTTAATGATATCTATATATTACACAACGTGACACATTTAATGATATCTATATATTACACAACATGACACATTTAATGATATCTATATATTACACAACATGACACACATTTAATGATATCTATATATTACACAACATGACACATTTAATGATATCTATATATTACACAACGTGACACACATTTAATGATATCTATATATTACACAACGTGACACACATTTAA
>NC_045160.1:6370763-6380763 GCF_900700415.2 Clupea harengus | reverse complement strand
ATCTCTGTCTCACAGTATTGATTAATGATCTCTGTCTCACAGTATTGATCTCCTTCTCACAGTATTGATCTCTGTCTTACAGTATTGATCTCTGTCTCACAGTATTGATCTCTGTCTCACAGTATTGATCTCTGTCTCACAGTATTGATCTCTGTCTCACAGTATTGATCTCTGTCTCACAGTAATGATCTCTGTCTCTGAATGATCTCTGTCTCACAGTATTGATTATTGATCTCTGTCTCACAGTATTGATCTCCTTCTCACAGTATTGATCTCTGTCTTACAGTATTGATCTCTGTCTCACAGTATTGATCTCTGTCTCACAGTATTGATCTCTGTCTCACAGTATTGATCTCTGTCTCACAGTAATGATCTCTGTCTCTGAATGATCTCTGTCTCACAGTATTGATTATTGATCTCTGTCTCACAGTATTGATCTCTGTCTCACAGTAATGATCTCTTTCTCTGCCATGTTGAGACTGGGTAAGATATTACAAATTTCATGTATTGTGATGCCTTGTGATTCCACCCCTAGTGGGATAGTAAAACTTGACTTGACCTGATTTATGAAATACTTCCAATGAATGCTGTATTTTTTCCTGCAAGGACTATGATAGTTATTATTATTATTATTAATAAGGAAAATTACAGGTACAGTTATTATGACAGTTCCTACGTTAAAAAACTGATACTTTAAAACTTGCTTAGTTTCAGATGAATAAATGCCCATGTTTGACTATGTGTACTGTATGCAGTTCCTGTCTATTGTGTTCAATGCCTCATATGCATCTGAGATGAATGGGAGCCGACTGCACGTGTGTGGGGGAGGGACAGGGCTAGAGAGGGCATTCTCTGCTTTGGCCATCTTGCCTCAGTCTCTGCAATGGAGGTATATAACCTCTCCTAGACTCCTCTGTCCTTCAGTTTGAGTGAGATCGAGTAGGATGAGATTTATGTTCAGTAGGCTCATTTAGTAGACTCATTTAGTAGACTCATTTAGCAGACTCATTTAGTAGACGCTTTCACGTAAAAGGTATCACACTGCTGACCTTGGTGTGTTGCCATAACCGTTGACCTACAGGAACTCTAACAATGACAATAACGATTACAGCAACAATGAAGACAGCAAAGCTGGCTATGCAACGATCACAGGCATTCTCTCAACTACTTCTCCTCGTACTAATTATTTGATCTCACATCTATAACTGTACATTAGGTTAGGGGTGCTACGTTAGATTTATGTTTCTGAGTGAGATACAAACTCATAATATACCTTTACACTACAGTATACACTGTAAAGGCTATGGGCATGAGACCCAGTGCTGTTGGACTCCTTCGTGGTGTATATGGGAAATTCTGGCCATCTGGCCGGCAGAAAAACTCCCCTTTCAGTGTGTGTGTGTGTATGTATGTCTGTGTGTGTCTGTGTGTGTGTGTGTGTGTGTGTATGTGTGTGTGTGTGTGTGTGTGTGTGTGTGTGTGCACGTGTGTGTGAGCATGTTCGAAATGCAGCTGGCGCATCATTGATGTTGACAGAAGCATAAAATGTATCCTGGTCAAACGTGAAGGTCTGACATCTTGGCTCAATAAAGCATGGCTCCATTGGGAACAGTCGCCTGCCTTGGCCTGTGTTATCTCATAACTCCAGTGCGACTGGAAATGGCTTTTAGTAAAGGAGGCTACAGATCTCTGTGTGAAATGGTGCATGAGTTTTTATATAAGCTGAGATGCAAATATTAGTTTGTGGAAAAAGGCTAGGGGAAGGTATATCAGCTCCATCCATGTAATATTATACACATGCATGATTGTCTACCTATGTGTACTGTATGTTTTTGTGTGTGTATTTGTGTCTCTACAGTTGTTCATAGACAATGTGTATGCATGTGTGTGTTTGTGTTTGCATTTGTTCACATGTCTATAGTACATGTGTATCTGTATGTATGTCTGTGTGTGTGTGTGTGTGTGTGTGTGTGTGTGTGTGTGTGTGCGTATGTGTGTGGGTGGGTGGGTGTGTGTGTTTGTGTGTGTGTGTGTGTGTGTGGGTGGGTGTGTTCTGCTCTGGATCCTACTGTGTTATTAATGAGCCCAATATTAGACCAATATCATGACTCCTGTGCTAAGAATACACACAGACTCTCTCTCACACACACACACACACACACACACACACACACACACACACACACACACACACACACACACACACACACACACACACACACACACACACACACACACACACAAAATCCAAAACTGAAATGTTTCACATATAATTATATTGCTTCACATATTTGTACTGTGTGTGTATGTATGTGTATGTGTATGTGTATGTGTATGTGTATGTGTATGTGTATGTGTGTGTGTGTGTGTGTGTGTGTGTGTGTGTGTGGTGGTGGTGTCTGGTTTCTCCTTTTTAGGGCATTTGACAAGACTAATGGTGGGTCAATGAGGGTGAGTGTCGAAGCCTCTCTGCTGAACAAACTCACATAATTAACTACGGTAATTACAGGTGCTCTGGATGACGGCCAGAGAGATGGAGAGAGAGAGATGGAGAAAAAGAGTGAGAGAGAGAACGAAGGAGAGCGAGACAGATGAAAAATGATTTATTGCTTAAAGATTTAAATCAGTATCAGTTATCGCCCATGCATGAGATACCCAGTTTTGCCCCAGCATAAAATGAGCTGTGAGGTGTCATTTCCCAATCAACTTAATTCCTTTTATTTATCATTTCATATGGACATAAAACAGCTTTCTTATCAACATTAATTATCTTTTTTTCTATTATCATGTCTCAACTAGGCTCTCTCTCACTCTCTCACTACGACTGATGTAGCCTACCTATCCCTGTGTTTGTGTGCGTGTGTGTGTGTGCAAGTGTGCATGTGGGTCTGTGTGTGCATGTGTGTGTAAGAGAGAGAGAGAGAGGGGGAGAAGAAGAAGAAGAAAATCCTAAATATATCCAGTGTAGCTGATCCATGAGCATCCTAGGCTACTGCACTGAGCACACTACAGAGATGTATGTGTGTGTGTGTGTGTGTGTGAGAGAGAGAGTGTGTGTCAAAAGCGTAAGGGTCGTATTACAGAAAACATCTTATCTCAGGTTCTTTCTTTATAGGCCAGGTTTTTATCACATTCCATATTCACATTCCATATTACAGAAGTAAATCCTATCTTATTGTAGTCTGCCTATCTTCTCTTACAACATCTTATCTTAGGCTATTTGAAGTTAGTCCTCAGATAGTCAATCCTACTCAACAATCATTTCTAGCACTAGAAAATAGCTAACCCGAGCAAAGCTAGCTAGCAACAACAACAAAACAACCCCTTCAACAATAAAACTATGGAGAAAGGAAACAGAAAAAGCTTTTAAACTGAAACCTGACTAAATCAAACTGCAATCTAGTTGTCTGCTTTATTGTCGAACTGCAAGAGGTTAAGTTCTGACAGCAGCCATTGTTTTCCTTGCTTTCTACCAAAAACCTCCTATGCCCACGGCCATTTTCAATCAAAAGTACATAAAACTGTCACAAAAAATGTCATTTTGCCAGCGATGGATAGTTAGTGGGCTATTATAGGATAGTTACCTCAGGGTTGTTTCTTTCATGAGAACACACAGTTTAGGACAGCATGTGGGTGGCATATTCATGTGGGTATGTGTGAATCATATTCACCTCTGCTGTAGCACTCTGTAGACTCTCTCAGTTTGTCACACCTTAATTAACAGTGCTCTCTCACAGGTACCGCACACACACACACACACACACACACACACACACGCACACGCACACGCACACGCACACGCACACGCACACGCACACGCACACGCACACGCACACGCACACACACACACAGCCAGTCACATGAACACACATACTCACACACACACACACACACACACACATACACACACACACACACACACACACACACACACACACGCACACACGCACACACAGCCAGTCACATGAACACACACACACACGCACACACACACACAGCCAGTCACATGAACACACACACTCATGCATAAACATGAATGTGACACATAAGCAGCCCATAGTGTACATAAATATTTTTTTATAGCACATTCACACACACTTTGCAATGCAAGCTTACACACAAGCAGACGTGCATGCCCGCGCGCACACACACACACACACAAACACACACACACACACACACACACACACACACTCACAGTGTGTGGTCGCTGAGGTGACAAAAACAAATCCAGACATAGGCCGTCTCCCCGGATACTCCGGCAGCATAGAATGTCAGCGCCCAGCCAGAGCTACAGCTGGGATAAACAGGAAGAGTGATGGAGTGAGAGGAACGAAGAAAAGAAAAGAAAAAAGAGGAGAAGAGATGAAGAGAGGAAGATGGAAGGAGGGAGGTATAGAGAGGGTCACTGAAGATCCTCACACGTTTTAACCATAAGGATCTATGAGTTATTCATAAAGTGCATTCCTAATCCATTATGCATATGACGTGGTTGATGACTGCTGTCATCCTAGAGAGAAGCTGGCTATGAAGAGAGAGGTGGCGCAGACCTGAGTCAAACCTGGCTTCAGTCTGACATGGATCTGGTGGAACTGCTTCAGATCAGAGCCAGATCACTTACCAGAGAGACAGGGACACTGCACTGGTGCCTTTTGAAATGGAGATGGGGGGGGGGGGGGGTAGAAATCAGCTAAGGTGCATATTAGTAGTAGCAATAGCAATAGTAATTAGCAATAGTAAACTGGGTGTAGACTGTGTGGGAGATAGAAGCCATGTTCTTATCCTATCACCCCTGTTCAGTTTCATGACACATTCATGTTTTTCCTCTTATGGTGGTATGGTAACACTGTAGGATCATCAGCTGAAAGTGATAACAAAGTTATTCTCCTCAAACCCATAGTCCAGTGTCCATCGGAAACAAGTACAATACTTGGCTAATACCAGCTCCTGTATGTGTGGTTCTGAATTCTACTTTCCTCCATCACCCTCTCTCTTTTGCCTTTCTCCCTCTCCTTCTCTCTCTTCCTCTCTCGCTATATATATATCTCCCTCTTTCCCTCTCTGCCGGTGTTGAGTCCTGTTCTGTGAATAATATCCAGATCGCATGACCAGATTTGGTAGTGCCATCACCATGAAGCACATCTCCCACAGAGGATGAACAGCATGGAGCAAGGATTCCCAAAGCGAGTGGACACACACACAGACACTCACACATACACACACACACACACACACACACACACACACACACACACACACACACACACACACACACACACCAAGACACTCACTCCCACACGTCACTCTTCTCCGTGTGAGGTTCATTGAACATTTGAAGCTGGGCACGCAACGAATGGGGGAAGGGTAGAGTTGGGCTTATCTGAGCAGTAGTGCAGAGAGTGTGTGTAGTATGTGTGTATGTTTCAGTGTGTGTGTAGTCTGTGTGTATGTTTCAGTGTGTGTGTAATCTGTGTGTATGTTTCAGTGTGTGTGTAGTATGTGTGTGTGTTTCAGTGTGTGTTGTATGTGTGTGTGTTTCAATGTGTGTTGTATGTGTGTATGTTTCAGTGTGTGTGTAGTATGTGTGTATGTTTCAGTGTGTGTAGTATGTGTGTATGTTTCAGTGTGTGTTGTGTGTGTGTATGTTTCAGTGTGTGTGTTGTATGTGTGTATGTTTCAGTGTGTGTGTAGTACGTTTCAGAGGCTCTTCCTGCCTAAGCTGGCGTTGCAGTGCAATTTCATGCTCCCTGTGTCCGTGATCTTTGGCTTTTAGGTCAGTATTTGCCTACATGTATGTGGTGATTGTATCTTGAGGGTAGCTATGTGTTTGTGCTAGGGCTAGAACTGACTTCTCTGTATGTGTGCATTTTATTCAGGAAGGATGTATGAAGAAGCAGTCAATTATTCCGATCGATGAATGAATGTATGTGTATGTTTGTGTGTGTGATAGAGAGAGATAGGGAGGTGGAGAGAGAAGGAGAGAGAAAGAGAGATATAGGGATATTGTATTCTATATTAGGCCAGGCAAATTAACCCTTTTTGGAGCCAATAATAGAATTAATTGTAAAAGAATTTTTTTCAGCATAGATCATTTCTATGAGGTGTCCAGAACAACATACTAAAAGTCCTAAGAAATCCTAGTTGAGGAAATATGTTTAATTCTCATCAATCTGAGATGTGTGCTAATAATGCATGGCAAAAATACACCTCAAAAATGTAATTTTTTTCCTTTACTCCTATCAAAATGAAACTTTACACAATGAAAGTACCCATGAAAAGTAACATTTTTTGTATTACAAGTTTCTTTGAAAATTAATTTTAATATGCAAATGAGCTATACACTAATCGAATATGCCCAAAATACATCCAAATAGGCTTATCTTTTTCCTTTACTCCTACCACAATAAAACTTTACATAGTAAAAGTATACATGAAAAGTAACTTTTTTTGTATTACAAGTTTCTTTTTAAATGAATTTAAATATGCACATGAGCATCACACTTATTGAATATGTCCTAATTGCATAGGCAGAAACACCATACCCCTGGCAGGTACTACCAAGCCAGGCAGTTTTCAGGTTAGAGGCCAGTCTAAAAGCAGCATTGCCATCTCCCATTGGCAGTAGGATGATTGGATGAAGATTGGGCCGATGTATTTGTCATACATATGAAGGTGTTTCTGCCTATGGACATATTCAATAAGTGTGGAGCTCATGTGCATATTCAAATTAATTTCAAAAGAAACTTGTAATACAAAAAAAGTTACTTTTCATGTATACTTTTACTATGTAAAGTTTTATTGTGGTAGGAGTAAAGGAAAAAAATAAGCCTATTTGGATGTATTTTGGGCATATTCGATTAGTGTATAGCTCATTTGCATATACAAATTAATTTCAAAAGAAACTTGTAATACAAATTGTTTTACTTTTCATGGGTACTTTCATTGTGTAAAGTTTCATTTTGATAGGAGTAAAGGAAAAAAATTACATTTTTGAGGTGTATTTTTGCCATGCATTATTAGCACACATCTCAGATTGATGAGAATTAAACATATTTCCTCAACTAGGATTTCTTAGGACTTTTAGTATGTTGTTCTGGACACCTCATAGAAATGATCTATGCTGAAAAAAATTCTTTTACAATTAGTCTGTCGTAAAACGCTATTTTGCCTGGACTATATTCTATGCATTACCTTAAGTCTCTTACAGTAAAAGCAATGAAAATGTATCTAAGCAACAGACTGTCAGGTCCCCCAATGCAATCCTCCTTTCCTGTGTTTTTGGATCTGTGCATATGTGCGTCTACATGTTTGTTTGTGTATGTTTGTCTGTGTGACAGAGAGAGAGAGAAAGTGTGTGTGTGTGTGTGTGTAATATGTGTGTGTGTATGTATGTGTGTGTGTATGTGTGTATGTGTGTGCGTGCGTGCGTGCGTGCGTCCGTGCGTGCGTGCGTGCGTGCGTGTGTGCGTGCGTGTGTGTGTATGTGTGCGTGTGTGTCTATGTGAAACAGAACGTTTGTTAGTGGAAATGCATATTCCCGCCACCCACTCACGTCATGCAGCAGAGACCGGCATGAGCCCCAGCTGTGATGCGTGAGTGCAGTTGCAGACCAGATCGTGTGTGTGAGTGAGATGAGTTCTTAGAAAACGTCTGACCTCCCCATTCATTCCAATTATAATTCCTTGTACATTGAGGTCATTCTAACCTGGTTAGTACAATAAGCACACAGACACCCACCCTCCCACCAATTCAGAGAGACACACACACACACACTGTAACCACCATCTTGTTGCAAGCTCCTTTCTCATTTGCAAAGATTACAAATGTCTCTATGTGTTATGGGTCCGCCATGCCCGCATCCTCACCTATGGCTGTCTGCCGAAAGAGAGAGAGAGAGAGAGAGAGAGAGAGAGTGAGAGAGAGAGAGAGAGAAGAGAGAGAGAGAGGAGAAAGAGAGAGAGAAAGAGAGAGAGAGAGACTAAGAGAGAGAGAGAGAAGAGAGAGAGGAGAAAGAGAGAGAGAGGGAGAGAGAGAGAGAAAGAGAGAGAGAAAAAGAGAGAGAAAGAGAGAGAGAGAGAGAGAGAGAGAGAGAACTAGAGTGGGGCTGCCAGGACCCTGCTGGGTGGATGAAGGCTGTTTGTCATGGCAGGCCATTCAATAGGAGCCAATGCCATTCTAATGAGAATGGAGAAGCAAGATTAAAGATTTCAGCACAGGTTCGATTCCGTTCTTAATGGGAAAGCACTACTGGGAATGAGGGGAGGTGTTAATTACTACTGCCATGTGTGTGGGTAATCATTTTCAAATATATGTGTGTTTGTGTGTGTGTGTGTGTGTGTGTATTAATTTCAGCTAAGTTTAATAAGGGCATTTTATGAGCATGTTAGGAAGCGTGTGTAAGGGTATGAAAACCTATGGGCAGACTATTTGTGACACTCTTAGAGAGTACAGTTCAAGGAGACAAAGGAACAGACAGAGAGAGAGAGATGGACAGAGGAAGGAATGGACAGAGAGAGAGAGAGAGAGAGAGAGAGAGGGAGGGAGGTGGAGAAAAAGATATCTAGTCCCTTGTCTGCCATTAAAAAACAGAACAAGAAGAACCAAACAGACAGACAGGAACACACACACCTCCCCATCATGGAGCATCAAGAACCAAACAGACAGACAGGAACACACACACCTCCCCATCATGGAGCATCAAGAACCAAACAGACAGACAGGAACACACACACCTCCCCATCATGGAGCATCAAGGTTGGATTGACCAACTCTGCACCAACCTTCAGCCGCTACAGTGACAAAGGTCACATATGGGAAATGATCTCAGGCATTGGCACAGTGGATCTTAGAGTTTTCCAGAGATCCATTCCTTTAAGATCCATTCCCTTTAAGATCCATTCCCTTTAGGATCCATTTTCTAAGATCCATTCCCTTTAAGATCCATTTATTTTAAGATCCATTCCCTTTAAGATCCATTCCCTTTAAGATCCATTTCTTTTAAGATCCATTCCCTTTAAGATCCATTCCCTTTAGGATCCATTTTCTTTAAGATCCATTCCCTTTAAGATCCATTTCCTTTAAGATCCAAGATTAACAGTGACAGGAGCAAGGGCCACATCAATCAATGTTCCTTTTCAAGACTTAATATGTGATTACTTTCACAAACATTGGGGCCAGTATTTTAGCTAAAGTAAAAGTAAAAATTCAGATGACATTTCATTAGCCCTTTGGGTCTTTCTGTAAACCACTGGTAACACATCCTAATTAGAGGCCGTATCTATTATGCATTAGAGCACACTCATAAGCAAATCATCCACCATGCTTTCATAAAGACTGCATACAGTCAGTCAGAAGCCCTGGAACAGTAAATATTGACTGCAAAGAGAAACCCTTGAATTCACTCAAGTTATTTCAACTTCCACTTGGCTGCTGCTGAAATATGAGCTACGTATTAGCTGGGAGTTGACACAAAGCAGATGGATGTGGTTTGCATTACACAGTGGTCAAACATCATAGAACAGTGTTTGATGGGATGGTGCTATCCTGTGGTCACAGAGCAGTGTTGTGATGTGATGGTGCTATCCTGTGCTGAGGAGTCTATGGAGTTGTGAGGGAGACAGGAGATCAGCTGGAGGATGGTGTCAGTTTGATGGATAGAGAGAGAGAGAGAGAGAGAGAGAGAGAGAGAGAGAGAGAGAGAGAGAGCGAGAGTGCACATAAGCACAGATATACTGATACACAGGCACACACACACATACTATATTATATATTATACATTACACTATATTGTATATTACAAATAACGTTTAGACTGTGTTGGCATGTGTGTGAGAGATTTTGTGTGCATGTGGCTGAACATATGTAACATTCACTTCAGTATCACTCCAGAGAATGACAATATCAGTGAGGAGATTCAGAGAGGAAGAGATGGAAAGTGAAGAGCAGAGCAAATGGAGAGCGGGGGACAGAGAGAAGAGAGAGGGAAGGAGAGAGAGGGAAG